>NC_140993.1:86590155-86807655 GCF_052327205.1 Somniosus microcephalus | reverse complement strand
TAGATTGTCAGGCCCTGGGGATTTATCGGCCTTCAGTCCCATCAATTTTCCTAACACCATTTCCCTACAAATACTGATTTCTTTCAGTTCCACCCTTTCATCAGACCCTATGTTCCCCGGCATCTCTGGGAGGTTATTTGTGTCCTCCTTTGTGAAGACAGAACCAAAATAAGTATTTAGTTGGCCTGCCATTTCTTTGTTGCCCATTATAAATTCCCCTGATTCTGACTGCAAGGGACCTACGCTTGACTTCACCAATCTTTTTCTCTTCACATATCTATAAAAGCTTTTACAGTCAGTTTTTATGTTCTCTGCAAGCTTACTCTCATATTCTATTTCCCCTTTCTTAATTAATCACTTTGTCCTCCGTTGTTGAATCCTAAACTGCTCCCAATCCTCAGGATTATTGCTTTTTCTGGCCAATTTATATGTCCTCTCCTTGGATCTTATGCTATCCCTAATTTCCCTTGTTAGCCATGGTTGAGTCACCATTTTTGTTTTATTTTTATGCCAAACTGGGATGAACAAATTCTGTAGTTCATCCATTCGGACTTTGAATGTTTGCCATTGCCTATCCACCGTCAACCCTTTGAGGACCCTAGTCTCTGAGTCAACTACTTCATTCTCCATCTTAATGAAGAATTCGATCATATTATGATCGCTCTGACCCAAGGGGCCTCGTACAACAAAATTGCTAATTAATCCTTTCTCGTTACATAATACCCAGTCTAAGATGGCCTGATCTCTGGTTGGTTCCTCGACATATTGCTCCAGGAAACCATCCCGTAAACACTCCAGGAATTCATCCTCCACAGTATTGTTACTAATTTGGTTAGCCCAGTCTGTATGTAGATTAAAGTCACCCATGATGACTGCTGTGCCCTTATTGCATGCTTCTTTAATTTCCCTTTTAATGCCATCCCCAACCTCCGCCTTACTCTTTGGCGGTCTATATACCACTCCCACTAACGTTTTCTTCCCCTTAGTATTTCTCAATTCTACCCATACAGATTCCACATCATCAGAGCTAATATCCTTCATTACAATTGTGTTAATCCCTTCTTTAACCAGTAATGCTACCCCACCTCCCTTTCCTTTTTGACTATCTTTCCTGAATATCAAATACCCCTGGATGTTGAGTTCCCAGCCTTGGCCATCCTTGAGCCACGTTTCCGTAATCCCAACCAAATCATATTCGTTTACCTCTATTTGCGCAGCCAATTCATCCACCTTATGTGATGTCAGTCAGCAATGGAACACAGACACACTGGCACCAGTCAGTTGTTAAAGGGGAAGGTCGATCTTGCTCTCCATCCACACCCTGGTCATTGCAGCCTTGAATCTCGGCCTGGAGAGACCTGTACATCAAATCTGCTGGAAAGAACAATGGAGAAGCCCAGGGAAAGAGCTCAGAGTGCAGCCCCCATAGTCTCTTCTAAATCGATGAAAGGAAGGTCAAATCAAAATGAACATGCAAAGTGCTGCTCAGTACCCAAAACTCCTTTACACAGCGTTGAATCTCTCCAGAACTCACTCTCTCTCTCTCAGAATGCGTGGTGCAAAAATGTTGCCACCAAAAAAAGGCAGGAAGCGGTCGCCTTTAAATAGCGCTCACCCAGTCACTTCCCAACTGCAAAATGCTCCCCTCAGCCTGTTGTTGCTAGCGGCAGGCGGTAAGGCAGGAGGCGCCACTCAATATCCAGTCCGGGGCGCTACTGTGGCGTTGCACGCTCGACTGACATCACGATCTGCGGGCGCAGGAGATCGTGGCGGTAGTGTTTAGCGCTGCCGCAAAAAGTCTGGTCAATTTCGTGAGCGGCGCAAACCTCGCTGCGCACGGGTGCTACTTGCTTTGCATCCCATTAGCGCCCTCTTAAGGTGCTAACAGGAGGCGCAAAGCAACCAAATTTTTCCCCCATTGAATCTTTTTTCATTCAAACTGCACCTCAGTCTTTTCTTCCCATTGGCCTAATGTTTGTGCTCTTTTTTCCTGTTGGCAATTCCTCAGTACAGTGTCACCATGAGCTCTTTAATCGGAGTGGGTATAATGCTTTCTGAAATCCCTGTCTACTTTATCGGAGTTTATTTACAACTAGACAAATGGCCAAAGTGATTGCGGTAAGAGTCAATTTTAGTAGTGGTGATTTTGTCTTGCCCTTATTGTGTACCTTGAGACCTACTGTCCTGTACCCCAATATCTATATGGAAAACAAGTTTAACAACAACAACAACTTGGATTTATATAGCGCCTTTAACATAGTAAAACGTCCCAAGGCACTTCACAGGAGTGTTAAAGACAAAAAATTGAGCTACATAAGGAAAAATTAGGGCAGGTGTCCAAAAGTTTGGTTAAAGAGGTAGATTTTCAGGAGCGTCTTAAAGGAGGAAAGAGAGGTAGAGAGGCGGAGAGGTTTAGGCAGGGAATTCTAGAGCTTAGGGTCTAGGCAACAGAAGGCACGGCCACCAAAGGCTGAGCAATTATATTCAGGGATGCTCAAGAGGGCAGAATTAGAGGAGCACAGATATCTCGGGGTGTTGTGGGGCCAAAGGAGATTACAGAGATAGGGAGGGGCGAGGCCATGTAGGAATTTGAAAACAAAGATGAGAATTTTGAAATCGAGGCGCTGCTTAACGGGAGCCAGTATAGGTCAGCGAGCACAGGGGTGATGGGTAAACGGGACTTGGTGCGAGTTAGGACACAGGCAGCCGAGTTTTGGATCACCTCAAGCTTACGGAGGGTAGAATGTGGGAGGCCAGCCAGTTGGAATAGTCAAGTCTAGAGGTAACAAAGGCATGGATGAGGGTTTCAGCAGTGGATGAGGTGAGGCAGGGGTGGAGACGGGCGATGTTAGAGGTGCAAATAGGCATTTTTAGTTATGCTGCGGATGAGTGATCGGAAGCTCATTTCCGGGTCAAATATGACACCAAGGTTGCGAACAGTGTGGTTCAGCCTCAGGCAGATGTAGGGAGAGGGATGGAGTCAGTGGCTAGGGAATGGAGTTTGTGGCGGGGACCGAAAACAATGGCTCTGTCTTCCCAATATTTAATTGGAGAAAATTTCTGCTCATCCAAAACTGGATGTCTGACAATTTAGAGACCATGGAGGGGTTGAGAGAAGTGGTAGTGAGTGTTGAATCCGTGATTCTTAAAGTATGATGTTTTCCAATAACTAGACGGAGGCTGTAAATTAACAATCAACAGGTGTTTACTGGAGGAGGGTAGGCTAAAGACTAACAGCACAGAGGCATGCTCAAGGTTTATATACAGGTGTGGTCACTGCCGGTACTACAGTATACAGGAGCTGTAAAAGTAGTTCTCTCTTAAAGGTACATACACTACAATTCCTCCCCTTTTAGATTAACAGTACCCATAACATTCAAATAACAGTTAACACTTTAACATGCACTTTAAACTGAAATAGTCCATTTATAGATTCAGTCTTTGGGGCGGCTTCCTGATCCTTTCTGGATAGCACTTTTCCTGAGGTTCTTGTTCTTGGTGCGGAGGCGATTCTGGCCCCCTTTCGTCGGTTAGTTCGTCAGTTTCCGCTGCTACTGTTTCTGAGGTAGATGCTACTGGTATGTCGGGTTCATCCGCAGGTATGCGAGACATGGGGTTGACTCGTTCCTGTGACGCTAGGATCTGGTCGACGTGGCGTCTCACAATGTTCTCCCCGACATCCACTGTGTACATTAATGGCCCCTGCCGTGTGCATATCGATCCGGGTTGCCATTTCTCTGTTCGGTAGTCGCGGGCCAAGACTGGTTGTCCTACATTGAAGCTCTTTGTTGGCTTCTCATTGATGTGCTGGAATTGCATATCCTCAACATTTCTTCGCACATTTGGTCTGAGCAAATCCAGACGAAATCTCAACCTTCGGTTAAAGAACATCATGGCCGGGGTCTGGTTGGTAACTGCATGTGTCGCATTTCTGTAGGCTAACAGGAAATTGTCCACCTTATGCTGCAGTGGAATTTCATCATCGCACATGGCCCTTATCGCCTTTTTAAAGGTTTGTACGAACCTCTCAGTCAATCCATTTGTGGCTGGATGATACGGGGCGGATGTGTAATGCCTTACCCCATTCCTTCTCATAAATTTCCGAAACTCTTCGGACACAAACTGTGGTCCGTTATCAGAGCAAATCTGCTCTGGCAAGCCGTTCCTGGCAAATATGGTCCGTAGGACTGCAATCGTTTTCTCTGTAGTGGTTGAGGACATTTTAATCACCTCAGGCCATTTCGAGTGAGCATCCACTGCTATTAAGAACATTGAGTCCATGAATGGACCAGCAAAATCAATATGCACCCGTTGCCATGGAGAGGAGGGCCACTCCCATGGGTGTAGAGGGACATGTGGTGGTGCATTTTGGACCTTCTGGCATCCTGAGCAGCTCTTTGTTAGGTCCTCGATTTGTTGAACGATCCCCGGCCACCACACATAAGCCCTAGCAAGGCTTTTCATTTTCACCCCTCCCAGATGGCCTTCGTGAAGCTCATTGAGCACTCTCTCCCTTAACTTGGGTGGAATTACCACTTGGGATCCACACATCACTGTCCCCTGGCATACTGACAGCTGTTCTCTTCTGGATGAGAATGCTGGCAACAGTGAGTTGCCATGTGTTGGCCATCCCTTCACCGTCAAATCATATACCCGAGACAGTGTCGGATCATTTCGGGTCTCCTTCTCTATATCTGCAGTAGTTACTGGCAATCGTTCAATTATCGACGAATAAAATATTTTGATGGGGTCCACTGCTGGTGCTTCCTCCACAGTAGGCAGTGGCAGGCGTGATAGCCCGTCAGCATTCCCATGCTCTTTCGTGCCCTTATACTCTATTTCATATTGGTTCGCCCCTAGAAAAAGGGACCATCTTTGTAGCCGTTGTGCAGTCATCACCGGAACGCCCTTCTTTGGATTAAAGATGGAGACAAGTGGTTGGTGGTCAGTCAGCAAGGTAAACTTCTGCCCATGCAGATAGTGGTTGAATTTTTTTACTCCCCACACTAGGCTGAGGGCCTCCCTGTTGATCTGGGCGTAGTTGCGCTCGGCTGAGGTTAGTAACTGAGATGCAAAGGCTACTGGCCTCTCCGATCCGTCTGGTAATTTGTACGACAGCACCGCTCCAATACCATAGGGTGATGCATCACATGCCAAACGAATTGGTAGTGCTGGGTTGAAATGGGCCAACACCTCTTTTGATGTGATCAATTCTTTGCACTTCTGGAAAGCTTGTTTACATTCGTCATTCCACTTCCATGGTACCCCCGTTTGCAGTAGGGTTTTCAGTGGGTGTAATACTGTAGACAAATTTGGGAAGAACTTATGGTAGTAGTTCACCAGCCCGAGGAACGACCTCAGTTGTGACACATTTTCCGGTGCTGGAGCCTTGACTACTGCCTCAATCTTTTCAGGGGACTTATGTAACCCCTCTTCATCAATGACGTGGCCACAATACGAGATCTGCTTCTGGAAAAACTCGCACTTGTGGCGATTAGCTCGTAGCCCATATTCCTTTAATCTAGTGAGCACCTTCTCCAGGTTGGCGAGGTGATCACTGTCATTTTCGCCCGTGACCAGGATGTCGTCCAAATAACACTGGGTCCCTGGAATCCCTTGCAGGACTTGATCCATTGCCCTTTGCCAAATAGCCGGAGCCGATGCTACCCTGAACACCAGCCGGTTGTATTGGTAGAGACCTTTATGAGTGTTGATCGTGAGGTATTGTTTCGAGGCTTCTTCTACCTCCATTTGCAGGTACGCCTGGGCCAGATCAATCTTAGTGAAGCGTTTACCTCCAGATAGTGAGGCGAAAATATCCTCAATCCGTGGAAGCGGATATTGTACCGTGTGAAGGACTGGGTTCACTGTCACCTTAAAGTCCCCACAGATGCGAACCTTCTTTGGTTCCCCAGGCGTATTACTCAACGACCTCTTCATTACAGGAACGATGGGTGTAGCCCACTCGCTCCAGTCCACTTTGGACAGTACTCCTGAACGTTCCAAACCTTCCAGCTCTGCTTCGACGGCTGGTTGGATCGCATAAGGCACCGGTCTGGCCTTAAAAAACTTTCGGCTTGCATTTTCCTCTATTTTAATCATCGCTGTTATGCCTTTTAATGTTCCGAGTCCCTCCTGGAACACTGCTTGTGCATCAGTTAGCATTTTTGACAGTCGTCCAGGTGTGACGTCGTCATCTTTTTTGGCCTCAACCTTTAGTGCCTGTATGGAATGCCAATCTAATTGTATCTTCCGGATCCATTCACGTCCTAGTAGTGGTGGTCCTCCATCTGGCAATACATATAGGTCCATTTTTGATATTTCCTGGCCCTTGTATATCACGTTCACCCTTATTTTTCCTTTGGGGTAGACTTTTTGCCCCATGTACGTCTTCAAGTCAATCTCTGTAGCTTTCAAGGGTATATGTGAAAATAGCCGCTTGTAGTCCCTTTTGTTTATGACTGTTCGGGCTGATCCTGTGTCCAATTCCATTTTCACTTGGACTCCGTCTATCTTGAGCATGACCCAGATAGTCTGGTGATCCTCCACTTTGATTACCTTATGTAGTTTCAGACAACCCAGCTCCTTGCTTCCGCAGTCTGTATCACTTTTCTGTTCGTCTGAACTACTATCCATCACCTTATGTACCTTTTTGTACTTCTGTGGAGATTTCTTGCTGCTGGTTTTCTTCCCTGACCTGCAGACTCTTGCTATGTGTCCTGCTTTTCCACATTGTCTGCACGCTTGGTCCTTGAACCAACAATCCTTCTGGTCGTGTGTTGTTCTGCCGCAGCGATAACACTTCCCTGCTCCATATGACATTTCATTGGTGCCATATTCTTGCAGTCTCTGTTGTATCTCTGCAGCGCCCCGTGCGGCTGCTTCGTGTGATACTGCCATGCTGAAAGCCTTGTCCAGCGTAAGATCCTTTTCTGATAGAAGCCGTTTCTGGGTTCTTTCGCTTTGAAGCCCACACACAAACTTGTCCCTTAACGTATCTGCTAGTCCCAATCCAAACTGGCAGTGTTTCGATAGCTTGTGCAGTTCCGTTAAGTACTCAGCATTACTTTCGTCTTTATGCTGGTTCCTTTTTTGGAACTTAAATCTTTCTGCTATCAGCAGCGGTGGGGGGTTTAAATGGTCCTGTAGGATTTCCACTATGCTTTCAAAATCCTTATCCACTGGCTTCTCTGGGGTTATTAGGTTTTGCAGTAAGCCATAAGTTTTTGCACCCATGGAATTCAACAAAACCAGTGCTTTCCTAGCATCTGGCACTTCATTCGCCTTGCAGTCCACCTCAATGCGTTCCACATATATCGCCCAATCTTCGACTTCATTGTCGAACGCAGTGACACTGCCACTCTTCGACATCCCTGGGTGTGATTAAACTGTCTAAAATGGCGTTTCCCGCGCTCTCCCTTCTTCTCCGCTGGCTCAAAATGGCATCTCCCGCGCTCTCCCTTCTTCTCCGCGGCTCAATGGCGTCTCCCACGCTTCCTTTCTTTCCCCGCGGACGCCGCTCAGCACTTGAGCCCTGGCTGCGCTCTGTGCGTTCTCCTGTGTGCCTCTCTCGTTGCCGCCGCTCGGTCCTGAACCCCGGCTGTGCTTTACCCTCTCTCTCTTTTTTGTTTTCCGTCGATGCCGCTCGGTCTTCAACCCCCGGCTGCGCCCTATGCGCTTCACCCTCTCTCTTACCCCGTCGATGCTGCTCGGCCTTTTCTGCGCCGTCGGTCGGCTCCAGCCGCCGCTGTCCGGGAAGGGTCTGCGCTGTACCTGTTGCCAGTCTGTTGCTGGATCGTCGTGGCTGGAGAACCAAGCCCAGCTCTCAACAGCCTCCCCTGCGATGTTCACTCTCTGCCGGATGACTGGGCGGTTGCTCGTGGTCGACGCCCGTGCTTCTGGCCTCGACTTTCTTCCACCGTCCTCCCGGAGCGAATCCTTGAAAGGAAATGCAGATTTGCAGGTAGATTCGAATCGACCTCGTTGCCACTGTTGAATCCGTGATTCTTAAAGTATGATGTTTTCCATTAACTAGACGGAGGCTATAAATTAACAATCAACAAGTGTTTACTGGAGGAGGGTAGGCTAAAGACTAACAGTACAGAGGCATGCTCAAGGCTTATATACAGGTGTGGTCACTGCCGGTACTACAGTATACAGGAGCTGTAAAAGTAGTTCTCTCTTAAAGGTACATACACTACAGTGAGGTAGAGCTGGGTGTTGTCAGCGTACATGTGGAAACTGATGCTGTGTTTTCGGATGATGTCGCCAAGGGGCAACTTGTAGATGAGAAATAGGAGGGGGCCAAGGATAGATTTTTGGGGGACACCAGAGGTAACAATGCGGGAGTGTGAAGGTAATGATGCGAGAGCAGGAAGAGAAGCCATTGCAGGTGATTCTCTGGCTATGATTAAATAGATAAGAATGGAACCAGGCGAGTGCAGTCCCACCCAGCTTGATGATAGTGGAGAGGCGTTGGAGAAGGATGGAGTGGTCAACCATGTCAAAGGCTGCAGACAAGTCAAGAAGGACGAGGAGGGATAGTTTACCTTTGTCACAGTCACAAAGAATGTAATTTGTGACTTTGATGAGAGCTGTTTTGGTACTGTGCCAAGGACAGAAACTTGATTGGAGGGATTCAAATGTGGAATTGTGGGAAAGATGGGCATGTATTTGGGAGGCGACAACACATTCAAGGACTTTGGAGAGGAAAGGAAGGTTGGAGATGGGGCGGTAGTTTGCAAGGACAGAGGGGTCAAGGGTTGTTTTTTTGAGGAGAGGGGTGATGACGGCAGATTAGAAGCACAGGGGGACAGTAGCTGAGGAGAGAGAACCGTTAACAATGTCAGCTAACATGGGAGCCAGAAAAGGACCTTGGGTGGTCAGCGGTTTGGTGAGAATAGGGTCGAGGGAACAGGAAATGGATCTCATGGACAAGATGAGCACAGAGAGATCATGAGGGGAGATCGGAGAGAAACTTGAGAAAGATGTGAGTTCAGGGCTAGAGCAGGGTGAAACTTAGAGTTAGTTTGGCCCAGTTGGCTAGGGGAAGGAAGGGAAGTGGCAAAGGCAGTGGAACGGATAGTCTCAATCTTAGAGACAAAGAAGTCCATGAGCTCCTCACACTTGTTGTCGGAGGTGAGGGTGGAGGAGACAGGGGAGAGGGGTTTAAGAAGATGGTTAGCAGTGGAGAATAGGAGCCGGGGTTTATCTTTGCATTCCAGAATGATTCTGGAATAGTGAGCAATTTTGGCAGATGAGAGCAGGGCCCGATAGTGCTTTATGTGGTCCAGCCAGATCTGGCAGTGAATGGCTAAACCAATTATCCGCCATATACATTCAAGTCTGTGTCCCTTGGACTTAAGCAAGTGGAGATCAGGGCTGTACCAGGGGGAGCGGCCAGGGTGAGAGATAATAATTGTTTTAATAGGGACTAATGCATCAAAGGTGGTGGTGAAGGTGTGGTTGAGCAGATCAGTAGCTGCAGAAATGTCATGGTGAATGGAGGGCCAAAGGCTGGACAGTTGGGATTTCATAAGTGCAGTTGTAAGAGAGTTGGGAGATAGTTTTTTCCAGGGGCAGACACAGAAGGAAGTAGGGCTGGGGAGGGGGCTGGTGGAAGGGGTATGTGGGTGAAGAGCGATACGAGGAAGTGGTCAGAGATGGCCTTATCTGCGATTGACAAAATGGGAGTAGCGAGGCCACGAGAGATGGCAAGGTCGAGGGGGTGGCCGTGAATATGGGTTGGGGAGTTTACATGGAGGGAGAGATTAAGGGAGGATAGGAGGCTAGTGAACTCAGAGGAGAGAGAGCATGATGAATTGAAATGGAGGTTGAAATCACTGAGGATGAGAAGTTGTTCAGTGCAGAGGCTGAGGGAGGAAAGCAGTGAAGGTATCTCGGTAATAACATTTCTATGTTACTTGGGTGGGCAATAGAGAACAAGAATTTTAAATGAGAGGTGAGAGGGGTGGAATAAGGGGTGATGCTCATAGGAGGAGAAAGTGCCAGAGGAGTAGGGGGACAGACCAAGGTGTGATTTGGTGATGAGAGCCACACCACCACCATGGTGGTCTGAGCGGGGCAAGTGGTGGAAGGTATAGTCAGGCAGGGAGGCTTCATTTAAGGGTAAGCTGTCATCACCCCCTAACCAAGTTTCTATCAGGGCCATGATGTCGATGCAATCATCCACGATAAGCTCGTGGATGGCAAGGGCCTTGTTCGCAAGTGAACGGACATTCTGGAGGGAGACACGGGGAGGGTCGGTGATGGCTGCCCCATTGCCAGTGTCCACAGGGTCAGCGCTGGGGGGGATGAGTTGGATAGGGAGGAGATTGGCAAGATTTGCCCCCAGTGGGCACGCTGGGCGGGAAGGTCGTCGAGAGTGTAGGATGGGACAGTTGGGGTTGCTGCTCGTAAGGCGGCAGTGACAAGTGCCTCAATGGGCCCTTCATAGGATGCTAAGAGAGGCACAGAGGGAAGCTGTAGGCTTATCTAAGAGGGACTCAAGCCTGGGACGGCGGCAGGATAGTAAGACAGTCGAAGAGTAATGAAGGATTGAGGTAGGGATTTGGGAGGGCAGAGTATCTGAGAGAGGAGAGATGAAAGGAGGCAGGACGACAGGAGAGAGCGGTCAGGGGGGGATAGAGAGAAAGGAAAAGAGGGGGAAAAACTTGGAAAAGTATTGAATGGCTCGGGTCCGGAGTGACTGCACGCGAATGGGCACAGGAAAAGCTCAGGTTACTTAGGCCTGTTTAAATGTAATAATTAATGGGATACATATTTCCTGGTAGCAGGGAATAGGTTGGAGACAATAGTAGGGAAGCCAGGGTCAAAGTCAGAGGCCCTATGGAAAGACAAAGTCGACATAAGCAGGATGGGCCGGTATGGAGCATCGACGAACCGCTGTCCAAAGCAGGTGAGTGAAGTCCAGAAGCTATTTGAAGGGTAGAAAGTTCAAGGATGGAGGTTGTTGCAGTTGGAATGAGAGTCGGTAGCACTGCAGAAAGATGATGGCTAAACTGACGCAAGTTGGAGGTCACCGTAGATCAAAGTTCAGAATGCAACACATAACAACAAAAACAACTTGAATTTATATAGTGCCTTTAACATAGCAAAAGGTCCCAAAGCATTTCACAGGAGCGATTATCAACCCACATTTGACAGTACAGGTGACCAAAAGCTTGGACAAAGAGGTAGGTTTTAAGGAGCATCCTAAAGGAGGAGAGAGAGATGGAACATAAGAACATAAGAACATAAGATGTCGAAGCAGGAGTAGGAAATTTGGCCCCTCGAGCCTGCTCCACCATTTAATAAGATCATGGCTGACCTGATCTTGGCCTCAACTCCACTTCCCTGCCCGCTCCCCATAACCCTTAACTCCCTTACCTTTCAAAAATCTGTCTATCTCCACCTTAAATATATTCAATGACCCAGCCTCCACAGCTTTTTTTTTATTCGCTCCTGGGATGTGGGCGTCGCCGGCAAGGCCAGCATTTATTGCCCATCCCTAACTGCCCTTGAGAAGGTGGTGGTGAGCCACCTTCTTGAACCACTGCAGTCCGTGTGGTGAAGGTATTCCCACAGTGCTGTTAGGTAGGGAGTTCCAGGATTTTGACCCAGCGATGATGAAGGATCAGCGATATATTTCGAAGTCAGGATTGTGTGTGACTTGGAGGGGAACTTGGAGGTGGTGGTGTTCCCATGCGTCTGCTGCCCTTGTCCTTCTAGGTGGAAGAGGTCGCGGGTTTGGGAGGTGCTGCCGAAGAAGCCTTGGTGATTTACTGCAGTGCATCTTGTAGATGGTACACATTGCAGCCACGGTACGCCAGTGGTGGAGGGAGTGAATGTTTAAGGTGGTGGATGGGGTGCCAATCAAGTGGGCTGCTTTGTCGTGGATGGTGTCAAGCTTCTTGAGTGTTGTTGGAACTGCACTCATCCAGGCAAGGGGAGAGTGTTCCATCACACTCCTTACTTGTGCCTTGTAGATGGTGGAAAGGCTTTGGGGAGTCAGGAGGTGAGACACTCGCTGCAGAATACCTAGCCTCTGACCTGCTCTTGTTGCCACAGTATTTATGTGGCTGGCCCAGTTAAGTTTCTGGTTAATGGTGACCCCAGGATGTTGATAGTGGGGGATTCGGTGATGGTAACGCCATTGAATGTCAAGGGGAGGTGGTTACACTCTTGCTTGTTAGAGATAGTCATTGCCTGGCACTTGTGTGGCGCGAATGTTACCTGCCACTTCTCAGCCTAAGCCTGAACGTCGCCCAGGTCTTGTTGCATGCGGGCATGGACTGTCATAGAGTCATAGTCATAGAGTTACACAGCACAAAAAGAGGCCCTTCGGCCCATTGCATCCGCGCCAGCCATCAAGCCCTGTCTAATCTAATCCCATTTTCCAGCATTTGGTCCGTAGCCTTGTATGCTATGGCATTTCAAGTGCCCATCCAAATGCTTCTTGAATGTTGTGAGGGTTCCTGCCTCTACCACCCTTTCAGGCAGTGAGTTCCAGATTCCAACCACCCTCTGGGTGAAAAGGTTCTTCCTCAATTCCCCTCTAAACCTCCTGCCCCTTACCTTGAATCTATGCCCCCTTGTTATTGACCCCTCTACTAAGGGAATGAAGTGCCAGATGATAAGAAAGCGCTGGTATTGTTGAATTCAATGGGTGCAAAAACGTATGGCTCACTACGAAACCTAGTAACCCCAGAGAAGCCAGTAGAAAAGGGTTTTGAAAACATAGTGGCAATCCTACAGGACCACTTAAACCCCACACCGCTGCTGATAGCAGAAAGATTTAAGTTTCACAAAAGGAACCAGCATAAAGATTGTCACCAACCAAACCCCGGCCATGATGTTCTTTAACCGAAGGTTGAGATCTCGTCTGGATTTGCTCAGACCAAATGTGCGAAGAGATGTTGAGAATAAGCAATTCCAGCACATCAATGAGAAGCCGACAAGGAGCTTCAATGTAGGGCAACCAGTCTTGGCCCGCGACTACCGAACAGAGAAATGGCAACAAGGAACGATATGCACACGGCAGGGGCCACTAATGTACACAGTGGATGTTGGGGAGAAAATTGTGAGATGCCATGTCGACCAGATCCTAGAGTCACAGGAATGAGTCAACCCCAGGTCTCGCGTACCTGGTGATGAACCCGACATACAGGTAGCATCTACCCCAGAAACAGTAGCATCGGAAGCTGATGAACCAACTGATGACAGGGGGCCAGAATCGCCTCCGCACCAAGAGCAAGACACTCAGGAAAGGCGCTATCCAGAAAGGATCAGGATCCGCCCCAAAGACTGAATTTATAAATGGACTATTTTCAGTTAATGTTGCATGTTAAAAGTGTTAATTGTTAAATGAATGTTATGGTACTGTTAATCTAAAAGGGGAGGAATTGTAGTGTATGTACCTTTAAGGGGAGAACTACTTTTTACAGCTCCTGTATACTGTAGTACCGGCAGTGACCACACCTGTATATAAACCCTGAGTAGGCATCTGTACTGTTAGTTTTAGAGTAACCCTCACCCAGTAAACACCTGTTGATTGTTCCTCTGCAGTCTCTGTCTATTTATTGAAGGACACCATACCTCAAGATGCACGGATTTAACACAAGGCACCCTGGATCCCATGGGCTCTTACCTTCTTGATCAGTCTCCTATGCGGGACTTTATCGAAAGCCTTACTGAAATCCATGTATACCACATCCACTGCACTACCCTCATCCACACACCTAGTCACCCCCTCGAAAAATGCAATCAAATTGGTCAGACATGATCTTCCCATGACAAAGCCATGCTGACTATCCCTGATTAATCCCTGCCTCCAAGTGGAGACTAATTCTGTCCCTCAGAATTTTTTCCAATAATTTCCCCACCACTGATGTTAGGCTCACTGGCCTGTAATTCCCTGGTTTATCCCTACTACCCTTCTTGAATAATGGTACTATGTTAGCTGTTCTCCAGTCCTCTGGCACATCCCCTGTGGCCAGAGAGGTTCTGAAAATTTGTGTCAGAGCCCCTGCAATCTCCTCCTTTGCCTCACACAGCAGCCTGGGATACATCTCGTCCGGGCCTGGGGATTTATCCACTTTTAAGCCTGCTAAAACTGCTAGTACCTCCTCCCTCTCGATGCTAATATGTTCAAGTATATCACAGTCCCCCTGCCCGATTTCTATGTCTACACCGTCCTTCTCCATAGTGAACACAGATGCAAAAAATTCATTTAAAACCCCACCTACATCTTCTGGCTCCACACACAGTTTGCCACTTTGGTCCCTAATGGGCCCTACTCTTTCCCTAATTATCGTCTTGCCCTTAATCTATATATATAAACCGGTATGTCTCTCTGTCTGTCTCTGTCTGTCTCTCTGTCTCTCTGTCTTTCCGTCTGTCCGGCTATACAATCAAAAGTTATAGAGCGTATCTACACATATGTTATATCAAAAGAAAGCTTATCATTAGGGGACTCTCATAGGCATATTTACTTTTTGGTCGGACAAAAATTGTGCCGACGGTGTCCAAAAAACGTTCAAAATTCTGCTCATTATCCGCTCATTAGCATCGAGTGACGTGAAGGTTGACCAATTGTACAGTCGAGCGACCCGACGGTCGACCAATCGCTGCGTCATGAGGGCGGATTCATTGCGTGTGCGGGCGGGCCATCCTAGAGTCAAGTGACGTGACGATTGACCAATCCTACACTTCAGTGACCTGATGGTTGACCAATCAGTGCGTGTGTGGGTGGGCCTAATCATTCTGAACTGAGGTGAGTGTCAGCCATCTTGATTCTTAACTATTCATTTCTTTTTCCCATCGTGGTTTTATCTTTTTAAAAAAATATATAAACATTTCGGCTATTTCCTCACACTTGCATTGGAAATCAACTTTTTTTATTTTATTAAAAACCCAGGGAGCGCTTTCCGACAAAGACATCGTGGTTTTCATTCGGAGGCAGATGGCGGGGGGGGGGGGGGAGAACATTTAATGGATTGTTCCCCGCTTTAATTACCGACTTTTAAAAATTTTACTTGTTTTTCCTAAAAATATAAATAAACTCTCTGTTCATAGCTCCTTATTTCTCTCAGGGTTTTATCTTTTTTGAAAAAAAATTAAAACATTTCGGCTCCTTCTCCTCACGTCACCTAGCAACAGTAACCAGGGAAGCCTCAGTCCAACGTGACAAGGAACGACTACAACTACCAGCATGCTCTGTGCGTGCTGCACATGCGCATTCAGGGTGTAACTGGGCGTGCTCCGACTCACTCGTTCCCTCCCTCCAGTCCCGGACGGCGTCTCAAGCCCGAGACACAGAGCGCGGTAGCGCAGGCCCAGCCGCAGTTGGCGGTCTTCAAGCCGGCTCGGGGGGGGGGCGGGGCGAGGCTCGGGAGGGGGGGAAGGGTTACCCCGGCAACCGGGCCTGGCCATCTCTCACAGCCTCAAGCCGGCTCACGCCCGTTCCCGGGGCTTCGCTCCATTTGCGGCCGTGGGCCACTCGCCCTCTCTCTCTCCTTTCCTCTGTCTCTCCTTCCTCCCCCTTCCCTCTCCCCCCCTCCCCCCTCACCCTCCTCTCTCCCCTCCCCCTCCCCCTCTCCCTCTCCCCTCCCTCCCCCCTCTCCCTCCCCCCTCTTCCTCCCCCTCCCTCCCCCCCTCCCTCCCCCTCTCCCCTCTCCTCTCCCCCTCTCCCCCCTCTATCTCCCCCCTCTCTTCCCCCCCGCCTCACCCTCTCTCTCTCCCCTGCCTCACCCTCTCTCTCTCCCCCCTCCCTCCCCACTCTCTCTCCCCCCTCCCTCCCCCCTCTCTCTCTCCCCTCCCTCCCCCTCTCTCTCTCCCCCTCTCTCTCTACCCCCTCCCTCCCCCTTTCTCTGCCCCCTCCCTCCCCCTCTTTCTCTGCCCGCTCCCTCCCCCTCTCTCTCTCCCCCTCCCTCCACCTCTCTCTCTCCCCCTCCCTCCCCCTCTCTCTCTCCCCCTCTCTCCCCCTCTTTCTCTGCCCCCTCCCTCCCCCTCTTTCTCGGCCCCCTCCCTCCCCCTATTTGTCTGCCCCCTCCCTCCCCCTCTTTCTCTGCCCCCTCCCTCCCCCTCTTTCTCTGCCCCCTCCCTCCGCCTCTTTCTCTGCCCCCTCCCTCCCCCTCTCTCTCCCCTCTCTCTCTGCCCCCCTCCCCCTCTCTCTCTCTGCCCCCTCCCTCCGCCTCTCTCTCTCTGCCCCCTCCCTCCCCCTCTCTCACTCTGCCCCCTCCCTCCCCTCTCTCTCTACCCCTCTCTCTCTCCCCCTCTCTCTCTCTCCCCCCTCTCTCTCTCTCCCCCCTCTCTCTCTCTCTCCCCCAGTCGCTCTCTCTCTTCCCCCCAGTCGCTCTCTCTCTTCCCCCCAGTTGCTCTCTCTCTTCCCCCAGTCGCTCTCTCTATTCCCCCAGTCACTCTCTCTCTTCCCCCGTCGCTCTCTCTCTTCCCCCCAGTCGCTCTCTCTCTTCCCCCCCGTCGCTCTCTCTCTTCCCCCCCAGTCGCTCTCTCTTCCCCCCAGTCGCTCTCTCTCTTCCCCCCAGTCGTTCTCTCTCTTCCCCCCAGTCACTCTCTCTCTTCCCCCCAGTCGCTCTCTCTCTCTCGTCCAACAACACCATGCCCTCAAAAAAGCCTCGGCACCGCCGGGCACTCCAACTAGTATACTTATAAAACACCTTGGGATTTTCCTTTATTTTGCTCGCCAGTGTTATTTCATGGCCCCTCCTCGCTCTCCTAATGTTGTTTTTAAGTATCCCCCTGCACTTTTTATACTCCTCTAGGGCTTCCTCTGTCTTTAGTCCCTTGTATCTGCCAAAAGCCCCCCTTTTTTTCCTAATCCATTCTCGTATATCCCTTGACATCCAAGGTTCCCTGGGCTTGTTGGGCCCACCCTTGACCTTTACGGGAACATGTTGCCATTGTACTCTCTCAATTTCCTTTCTGAAAGACTCCCATTGCTCCAATGTGGATTTTCCTACAAGTAGCTGATCCCAGTCCACTTTGGCCAGATCCTACCTTATCATAGTAAAATCGGCCATCCCCCAATTTAGAACCTTTATTTCCGGTCCACCTCTGTCCTTTTCCATGACTACCTTAAATCTCACCGAATTATGGTCACTGTCACCAAAGTGCTCACCTACTAACACTTCTACCACTTGCCCAGTCACATTCCCTAGAATTAGGTCCAGTACCGCCCCCTCTCTTGTAGGACTTTCTACATGCTGGCTCAAAAAGCTCTCCTGGATGCACTTTAAGAATTCTGCACCCTCTAAGCCTTTCACACTCAGACTATCCCAGTTAATATTGGGGAAGTTGAAATCCCCCACTATTATTACCCTATTATTTGCACACTTCTCTGAGATTTGCCTACATATCTGTTCCTCTATCTCCCCCTGACTGTTTGGGGGCCTATAGTACACTCCCAGCAAAGTGCTTGCCCCCTTTTTGTTTTTAAGTTCTACCCATATGGCCTCATTAGAGGAACCTGTTAATATATCATCCCTCCTTACAGCAGTAATTGACTCCTTAATTAATATTGCGACACCCCCTCCTCTTTTACCACCCCCCCTCTGTCTCGCCTGAAGATTCTATACCTCGGAATATTGAGCTGCCAGTCTTGCCCCTCCCTCAAACATGTCTCCGTGATAGCAACAATATCATACTCCCATGTGTTCATCAACACCTTCAGTTCATCCACCTTATTCGCAAGACTCCTTGCATTAAAATAAATGCCATCCAGCCTTGCCCTACTCCCTTGTGCCATTACATATTTGCTCTGCCTTCCAAGCTGACTTGTTTTTTCCTCTATATTTGGCTGTACATCACCCCCTATTATAGCTCTACTCTGTATCCCATCCCCCTGCCAAGTTAGTTTAAACCCCCCCCCAACAGTGCTAGCAAACCTCCCCGCAAAGATATTTGTCCCGTTCTGGTTCAGGTGCAACCGTCCGACTTGTACAAGTCCCACCTTCCCCAGAAGCAGACCCAGTGATCCAGGAAACTAAAACCCTCCCTCCTGCACCAACTCTTTAGCCACGCATTCATCTGCTTCATTATCTGAGGAGTTGTGAATGGCGCTGAACACTGTGCAGTCATCAGCGAACATCCCCATTTCTGACCTTATGTTAAAGAGAAGGTCATTGATGAAGCAGCTGAAGATGGTTGGGCCTAGGACACTGCCCTGAGGAACTCCTGCAGCGATGTCCTGGGGCTATGATGATTGACCTTCAACCACCACAACCATCTTTCTTTGTGCTAGGTATGACTCCAGCCAGTGGAGCATTTTCTCCCTGATTCCCATTGACTTCAGTTTTACTAGGGCTCCTTGATTTCAAACTCGGTCAAATGCTGCCTTGATGTCAAGGACAGTCACTCTCTGGGGAAGAGAATTCCAAAGATTCACAACCCTCTGAGAGAAGAAATGCCTCTTCATTTCCGATTTAAAAGGGTGCCTGCCCCCTTATTCTGAAATTATGCCCCCTAGTTCTAGATTCCCCCATGAGGGGAAACATCCCCTCTGCATCTATCCTGTCAAGCCCCTTCAGAATCTTATATGTTTCAATAAGGTCCCCTCTCATTCTTCTAAACTCCAGTGAGTATAGGCCCAACCTGCTCAACCTTTCTTCATAAGACAACCCCTTCATCTCCGGAATCAACCTCATAGAGATTCAGAGAGGTTTAGGGAGGGAATTCCAGAGCTTAGGGTCTAGACAGCTGAAGGCTCGGCCGCCCATGGTGGAATGAAGAAAATCAGGAATGCGCAAGAGGCCCGGTGCCACGTGCTAGTGGGTATAGGAATAGGAAGATAGAACAGATGAATGCGTGGCTAAAGGGATGGTGCAGGGGGGAGGGCTTTAGTTTCCTGGATCACTGGGTCTGCTTCTGGGAAAGGTGGGACTTGTACAAGTCGGACGGTTTACACCTGAACCAGAGGGGAACCAATATCCTTGCGGGGAGGTTTGCTAGCACTGCTGGGGGGGGTTTAAACTAACTTGGCAGGGGGATGGGGTACAGAGTGGAGCTATAGTAGGGGGTGATTTACAGCCAAATACAGAGGGAAAAACAAGTCAGCTGGGAAGGCAGAGCAAATATGTGAAGGCAAAAGGGAAT
This sequence comes from Somniosus microcephalus, assembly GCF_052327205.1. Classification (NCBI taxonomy): domain Eukaryota; kingdom Metazoa; phylum Chordata; class Chondrichthyes; order Squaliformes; family Somniosidae; genus Somniosus; species Somniosus microcephalus. The sequence continues at coordinate 86,788,545 of NC_140993.1, read as the reverse complement.
ATGGCAGGGCTGGAAGGCATATATTTTAATGCAAAGAGTCTTACAAATAAGGTGGATGAACTGAAGTTGTTGTTGAACACATGGGAGTACGATATTGTTGCTATCACGGAGACATGGTTGAGGGAGGGTCAGGACTGGCAGCTCAATATTCCGGGGTATAGAATCTTCAGGCGAGACAGAGGGGGGTGTAAAAGGGGAGGGGGTGTTGCAATATTAATTAAGGAGTCAATTACTGCTGTAAGGAGGGACGATATATTAGCGGGTTCCTCTAATGAGGCCATGTGGGTAGAACTTAAAAACAAAAAGGGGGCAAGCACTTTGCTGGGAGTGTACTATAGGCCCCCAAACAGTCAGGGGGAGATAGAGGAACAGATATGTAGGCAAATCTCAGAGAAGTGCGAAAATAATAGGGTAATAATAGTGGGGGATTTCAACTTCCCCAATATAAATTGGGATAGTCAGAGTGTGAAAGGCTTAGAGGGTGCAGAATTCTTAAAGTGCATCCAGGAGAGCTTTTTGAGCCAACATGTAGAAAGTCCTACAAGAGAGGGGGCGGTACTGGACCTAATTCTGGGGAATGTAGCCGGGCAAGTGGTGGAAGTATCAGTAGGAGAGCATTTTGGCGACAGTGACCATAATTCGGTGAGATTTAAGGTGGTCATGGAAAAAGACAAAGACGGCCCGGAAATAAGAGTTCTAAATTGGGGGAAGGCTGATTTTAATATAAGGCAGGATCTGGCCAAAGTGGACTGGGAGCAGCTACTTATAGGAAAATCCACATCAAAACAGTGGGAGACTTTCAGAAGGGAAATAGAGAGAGTACAACGCCAACATGTTCCTATAAAGGTCAAGGGTGGGACCAACAAGCAAAGGGAACCTTGGATGACAAGGGATATACAAAAATGCATTAGAAATAAAAGGGGGGCTTTTGGCAGTTACAAAAGACTAAAGACGGAAGAAGCCCTAGAGGAGTATAAAAAGTGCAGGGGCATACTTAAAAAAGAAATTAGGAGGGCGAGGAGGGGCCATGAAATAACACTGGCGAGCAAAATAAAGGAAAATCCTAAGATGTTTTATAAGTATATTAAGGGCAAGAGGATAACCAGGGAAAGGGTAGGGCCCATTAGGGACCAAAGTGGCAATCTGTGTGTAGAGCCAGATGATGTAGGCGGGGTTTTAAATGAATTTTTTGCATCTGTGTTCACTATGGAGAAAGACGATGCAGACATAGAAATCGGGCAAGGGGACTGTGACATATTTGAACATATTAGCATCGAGAGGGAGGAGGTGCTAGCGGTTTTAGCAGGCCAAAAAGTGGATAAATCCCCAGGCCCGGACGAGATGTATCCCAGGCTGCTGTGGGAGGCAAAGGAGGAGATTGCAGGGGCTCTGACACAAATTTTCAGAACCTCTCTGGCCACAGGGGATGTACCAGAGGACTGGAGAACAGCTAATGTAGTACCATTATACAAGAAGGGTAGCAGGGATAAACCAGGGAATTACAGGCCAGTGAGCCTAACATCTGTGGTAGGGAAATTATTGGAAAAAATTCTGAGGGACAAAATTAGTCTACACTTGGAGAGGCAAGGATTAATCGGGGATAGTCAGCATGGCTTTGTCAAGGGTAAATCATGTCTGACAAATCTGATTGAATTTTTCGAGGGGGTGACTAGGGGGGTGGATGAGGGAAATGCTGTGGATGTGGTTTACATGGACTTCAGTAAAGCTTTTGACAAAGTCCCGCATAGGAGACTGGTCAAGAAGGTAAGAGCCCATGGGATCCAGGGTGCCTTGGCGCGTTGGATCCTAAACTGGCTGAGTGGCAGGAGGCAGAGGGTGATGGTCGAAGGTTGCTTTTGTGACTGGAAGCCTGTGTCCAGTGGGGTACCTCAGGGATCGGTGCTGGGTCCCTTGTTGTTTGTGATCTACATAAATGATTTGGATGAGAATGTGAAAGGTATGATCAGTAAGTTTGCAGATGACACGAAAATTGGTGGGGTGGTAAATTGCGAGGAGGAAAGCCTCAGACTACAGGACGATATAAACGGGTTGGTCAGATGGGCGGAAAAGTGGCAAATGGAATTTAACCCTGAAAAGTGCGAGGTGATGCATTTTGGACGGACAAATAAGGCAAGGGAATACACAATGAGTGGTAGGACCCTAGGGAGTACAGAGGGTCAGAGGGACCTTGGTGTACATCTACATAGATCCCTGAAGGCAGCGGAACAGGTAGATAAGGTGGTTAAAAAGGCATATGGGATACTTGCCTTCATTAGCCGAGGCATAGAATATAAGAGCAGGGAGGTGATGATGGAGCTGTACAAAACGCTGGTGAGGCCACAGCTGGAGTACTGTGTGCAGTTCTGGTTGCCTCACTATAGGAAGGATGTGATTGCTTTGGAGAGGGTGCAGAGAAGATTCACCAGGATGTTACCTGGGATGGAGCGCCTCAGCTATGAAGAAAGACTAAACAGGCTGGGGTTGTTTTCCTTGGAGCAAAGAAGGCTGAGGGGGGACCTGATTGAAGTGTACAAAATGATGAGGGGCATAGATAGGGTAGACAAAGAGGAACTTTTCCCCTTAGTAGGGGGGTCAATAACAAGGGGGCATAGATTCAGGGTAAGGGGCAGGAGATTTAGAGGGGATTTGAGGAGGAACTTTTTCACCCAGAGGGTGGTTGGAATGTGGAACTCAATGCCTAAAAGGATGGTAGAGGCAGGAACCCTCACAACATTCAAGAAGCATTTGGATGAGCACTTGAAATGCCATTGCATACAAGGCTATGGACCAAATGCTGGAAAATGGGATTAGACTGGACAGGGATGGATGGGCGGCGCAGACACGATGGGCCGAAGGGCCTCTTTCTGTGCTGTAAAACTCTATGACTCTATGACTCTATGACTGAGAATTGGAAGAGTGCAGAAATCTCGGAGGTTTGTAGGGCTGGAAGGGAGTTACAGAGATAGGGGCGAGGCCATGGAGAAATTTGAAAATAAAGATGAGACTTTTAAAATCGAAGTGTTGGCAGACCGGAAGCCAATGTAGGTCAGTGAGCACAGGGGTGATGGGTAAACAGGATTTGGCGCGTGTTAGGTTACGGGCAGCAGTTTTGGATAAGTTCAATTTAAGTTCAATGCAAGGTGGGAGATCAGCTGGGAGTGCTTTGGAACAGTCGAGTCTAGCAGTAACAAAGGCATGGATGAGGGTTTCTGCAGCAGATGAGCTGAGGCAGGGGCGGGGAGGGACGATGTTACGGAGGTGGAAGTAGACAGTCTTGGTAATGGAGAGGATCAGAATCATAGAATGGTTACAGCGCAGAAGGCGGCCATTTGGCCCATCGAGCCCGTGCCGGGGTCTGAAGTTCAGCTTAGGGTCAAATAGGATGCCAAGGTTGCGAACAGCCCTTCAATAGATTAAAGACTCAACAAAGCAAGCTTGGATGCTTAGTCTTCTGTTCTGCTTTTATAACTATTAATTTTTCGGGTCAAGTAGGGTTAGAGGGTGGCGGATAATGGAATCAATGGAGAAATGGGAGTGGGAGGCAGGGAAGGGGAGCAGGGAAATGAGTAGGAAAGGGGGGAAGAGAGTTTCCAGAAGGTGAGTGGGAAGAGGAGGGAGAAAAACAGTAGATGAGCGGAAAGGAGAGAGGAGTGAGGAGAGCAGTGAATAGAGCAAAAAAGGGGAGAGGTAGGGAGAAGGGATTATGAGAAATGGGGAAAGGGATGGTGATTGAGAGGACAGGGGCAAAAGGACAGGAAGAGGAACAGAGGGAGGAGGATGCAAAAGGAGAGGAGGGAGATGGAGATTGATAAGTGGCAAGGGGGATGGGAATGAGGAGGTGGCAAAGGGTCAAAAAATCATCTTGAAAGTGGAGGGCAATGTCATGAGTTGTATATACATAATTCTACACACGCAGAGGAAACGAGATCTCCTGATGTGGAATGCATAATCTATCTGGTCTACTTACCAATGTAACTCTACAAGTCTTATGGGGTAGTGGTAGTGAATAGTCAGCATGTCGTAATGTTGTGATGTCAGGACACATGTTTGGTTTTGGAGACCTGTGGTCAGTCCCAGCTCGAAAGAGCTAAGCTGTGATGTTGGACCAGACAGAATCCATTGGCGAGTCATCAATTAGGCAGATCAACTAAACTGGAGTATAATTTGGATATTGTGAACTAGGATTTCATCACCAAATTCATACTGTACCATCATAAATCTGGTGTGAAATGCCTGCTATAATACATCAATAGCATTAATCTGTGTCTCAAATTATCTCTGCAAAATTGATATTTTAAAATTCTTAAACTTCTAGTGAAATGACATACTAATATCAGGGCTAATAGATAGCCAGTTCCCACTTTTGCAGCAAGCACTGCCAGGTTAATGTATAATGCATATTAAATAGGTTTCCTCAATTCTGGTCGGCTGCTGCTTGATATGAACCATATAGAAAAGTATTTCATTCATTACATTTTCATTTTCCTCACTCACCATCCTTGCACCCTCTCTGAATTGGATTACCAATTTACCATTAATGTGTAATGTTTTGCGCTGAGGAATTACAGACTGTGAACTGAGAGTTCAAATTCATTTCAGTTAGAACCTTGAAATCTATTTGAAAGAGAGCCCTTAATCAAATCACCTTGGATGGATTCCAACCCACAAGTTGAAGAAGGCTATTCAACCTATTTTAGTTCATCCATCCAGAAAGACCATGGAGTCTCCCCATGCAGCATCCAATTGGTTGTTAAAAAAATTCAAGGGTTTTCACCTCGACTACTCTACCTGAAAGTCCACTTATAGTTTGAGCCTGTGCTTCCTTATCCTAATTTTGCATTTAATTTAATTTTCTGTATTTATCTTTTTAATAATTTTTAATTATCTCATACAGCACTAAGACCACCCCTCTGACACCTACTTTCAAGTTTGACAAGTCCATGGGCGTGAAATTGGGCTCGGTAGCGGCCATTGTTTGGGTGCTACAAAAGCCGTTCAGGGACCAAAGTGGCAGTCAGATGCGCGCACGCACATTTCTGTCACAAATCACACCGGACGCCATCTTGGTGAGGGCACTGGTGCACGCAACTCACGTCTACCAGAAGTATGCAAAGCAGGCAGATCATGACGTCATGATGCCAGTGGTGCCATTTTGGAGCTCAAACCTCCAGCCGACGCCCTCTCTGATTCTCACACAGCTGAACACACGTTAAGCAGCAGGAAAGACCCCCCACCTGCTTTATTTAAAGGGATCATCAACTACTTACAGATTAGTTGCTGGTTGATTTCTTCTGGCTGTTCCTACGATTCTACAAGTGTTTAGCGCTTTCCATAATTCTTACAAGTTGTTAAAGTCTACAGGAAATGGTGTGGCAGGTGCTGAAGGACTTTTGCTGACTTCAAGGCTTCCGCACAAACCAGTTGCTCCCAGACATGGGTGCACTAGTAGGCCTTACCCCTGGAATACAGCATGGCTGGGAAAAAGAGCGGATGTCAGCAGAATGGGTGCCAAGATTCGAGGTGGTCTGCTGCATGCACAACTGCACCATCGTGAGGGGACAGCCCTTGCCACCAGCTATACAGTGAGCAGCTGAGGAGCAAGAGCATAAGGAGGAAGAGGAGGAAGAAGATGAAGAGAAGGAAGGGAGAAGGCAACCTAGACAGTCCCTTTCTGGCCCAGCTGTCCATGAAGACCTAATTTGAGTGCGATGTCAGTAACCACAACCCCAATACCCCATTCATCAACAGTCCCACATGTTACCTTCGCTCTGACACTGACCTTTATCGCATCTGCTTGGCCACAGTGCAAAAATAAAAGCCAACACAAAATAAATTTCAAACCAAATTTATAAATGAAATCATGTCATATTGCATACAAAAGCCAACTAATCATTCTTGTGCATTAGTGTCTGTCTTGTGTGTTCCTTTGCCTGTCCTGCTGCTACTTCAGTGGCTGCAGTGTGGCTGGGGGAAGGCTGCTGACTTTCAGTGGGGGAGACTGCAGATGGCCTTGGAGGATGACCTCAGGCAGCTCTGGGCCTAGACTGCCTAGTTGCGGACTGCACCATCTCAGCATGGGCGGCAGCAGTCTGGGCTGGATGGCTGGCAGCAACAGCAAGGGCACTGGTTAAGTGGCAGGTGTGGGATCACAAATGCTGTCATCTTGAGAGAGGACAGCGGGTTCGTGCTCCACGGAACCACGGCCACTCCTCCGGGGCGGTGCCTCAGCATTCCTAGTAATCTGTTGGAGGATAGATTGCTGGACTGCTGTGACACCCCGCGAGCCCCTTTGAACACTGGTAAGCGCAGCCATGATGGCAGCAGTCTGAACTTGAATGGCAGCAAGCTGAGCTTTCACTTCAACACTCAGACGTTGGGTGGCTACTGCTTGTGCTGCAATGGAAGCGGTGACATCAACCATCAAACACTGCATCATGCTTGGGTTCACAAGTGTGCAAACAGAGTTGGCCACCACTTCCATGCTGGAAAGGATGGACTCCAAGCTCTGCGCAAAGCCCTGTGCCAAGTTGGTGCTGTACCCCTCCATGCTCCTTAACATTGAATGCATGCTTTAGAGTCATAGAGTCATAGAGTTTTACAGCACAGAAAGAGGCCCTTCGGCCCATCGTGTCTGCGCCGCCCATCCATCCCTGTCCAGTCTAATCCCATTTTCCAGCATTTGGTCCATAGCCTTGTATGCAATGGCATTTCAAGTGCTCATCCAAATGCTTCTTGAATGTTGTGAGGGTTCCTGCCTCTACCACCCTTTCAGGCATTGAGTTCCACATTCCAACCACCCTCTGGGTGAAAAAGTTCCTCCTCAAATCCCCTCTAAATCTCCTGCCCCTTACCCTGAATCTATGCCCCCTTGTTATTGACCCCCCTACTAAGGGGAAAAGTTCCTCTTTGTCTACCCTATCTATGCCCCTCATCATTTTGTACACCTCAATCAGGTCCCCCCTCAGCCTTCTTTGCTCCAAGGAAAACAACCCCAGCCTGTCCAGCCTCTCTTCATAGCTGAGGCGCTCCATCCCAGGTAACATCCTGGTGAATCTTCTCTGCACCCTCTCCAAAGCAATCACATCCTTCCTATAGTGAGGCAACCAGAACTGCACACAGTACTCCAGCTGTGGCCTCACCAGCGTTTTGTACAGCTCCATCATCACCTCCCTGCTCTTATATTCTATGCCTCGGCTAATGAAGGCAAGTATCCCATATGCCTTTTTAACCACCTTATCTACCTGTTCCGCTGCCTTCAGGGATCTATGTACATGTACACCAAGGTCCCTCTGACCCTCTGTACTCCCTAGGGTCCTACCACTCATTGTGTATTCCCTTGCCTTATTTGTCCGTCCAAAATGCATCACCTCGCACTTTTCAGGGTTAAATTCCATTTGCCACTTTTCCGCCCATCTGACCAACCCGTTTATATCGTCCTGTAGCCTGAGGCTTTCCTCCTCACAATTTACCACCCCACCAATTTTCGTGTCATCTGCGAACTTACTGATCATACCTTTTACATTCTCATCCAAATCATTTATGTAGATCACAAACAACAAGGGACCCAGCACCGATCCCTGAGGTACCCCACTGGACACAGGCTTCCAGTCACAAAAGCAACCTTCGACCATCACCCTCTGCCTCCTGCCACTCAGCCAGTTTAGGATCCAACGCGCCAAGGCACCCTGGATCCCATGGGCTCTTACCTTCTTGACCAGTCTCCTATGCGGGACTTTGTCAAAAGCTTTACTGAAGTCCATGTAAACCACATCCACAGCATTTCCCTCATCCACCCCCCTAGTCACCCCCTCGAAAAATTCAATCAGATTTGTCAGACATGATTTACCCTTGACAAAGCCATGCTGACTATCCCCGATTAATCCTTGCCTCTCCAAGTGGAGACTAATTTTGTCCCTCAGAATTTTTTCCAATAATTTCCCTACCACAGATGTTAGGCTCACTGGCCTGTAATTCCCTGGTTTATCCCTGCTACCCTTCTTGAATAATGGTACTACGTTAGCTGTTCTCCAGTCCTCTAGTACATCCTCTGTGGCCAGAGAGGTTCTGAAAATTTGTGTCAGAGCCCCTGCAATCTCCTCCTTTGCCTCCCACAGCAGCCTGGGATACATCTCGTCTGGGCCTGGGGATTTATCCACTTTTTGGCCTGCTAAAACCGCTAGCACCTCCTCCCTCTCGATGCTAATATGTTCAAGTATGTCACAGTCCCCTTGCCCGATTTCTATGTCTGCATCGTCTTTCTCCATAGTGAACACAGATGCAAAAAATTCATTTAAAACCCCGCCTACATCATCTGGCTCTACACACAGATTGCCACTTTGGTCCCTAATGGGCCCTACCCTTTCCCTGGTTATCCTCTTGCCCTTAATATACTTATAAAACATCTTAGGATTTTCCTTTATTTTGCTCGCCAGTGTTATTTCATGGCCCCTCCTCGCCCTCCTAATTTCTTTTTTAAGTATGCCCCTGCATTTTTTATACTCCTCTAGGGCTTCTTCCGTCTCTAGTCTTTTGTAACTGCCAAAAGCCCCCCTTTTATTTCTAATGCATTTTTGTATATCCCTTGTCATCCAAGGTTCCCTTTGCTTGTTGGTCCCACCCTTGACCTTTACAGGAACATGTTGGCGTTGTACTCTCTCTATTTCCCTTCTGAAAGTCTCCCACTGTTTTGATGCGGATTTTCCTATAAGTAGCTGCTCCCAGTCCAATTTGGCCAGATCCTGCCTTATCATATTAAAATCGGCCTTCCCCCAATTTAGAACCCTTATTTCCGGGCCGTCTTTGTCTTTTTCCATGACCACCTTAATTCTCACCGAATTGTGGTCACTGTCGCCAAAATGCTCTCCTACTGACACTTCCACCACTTGCCCGGCTACATTCCCCAGAATTAGGTCCAGTACCGCCCCCTCTCTTGTAGGACTTTCTACATGTTGGCTCAAAAAGCTCTCCTGGATGCACTTTAAGAATTCTGCACCCTCTAAGCCTTTCACACTCTGACTATCCCAATTTATATTGGGGAAGTTGAAATCCCCCACTATTGTTACCCTATTATTTTCGCACTTTTCTGAGATTTGCCTACATATCTGTTCCTCTATCTCCCCCTGACTGTTTGGGGGCCTATAGTACACTCCCAGCAAAGTGCTTGCCCCCTTTTTGTTTTTAAGTTCTACCCATATGGCCTCATTAGAGGAACCCGCTAATATATCATCCCTCCTTACAGCAGTAATTGACTCCTTAATTAATATTGCAACACCCCCTCCCCTTTTACACCCCCCTCTGTCTCGCCTGAAGATTCTATACCCCGGAATATTGAGCTGCCAGTCCTGACCCTCCCTCAACCATGTCTCCGTGATAGCAACAATATCGTACTCCCATGTGTTCAACAACAACTTCAGTTCATCCACCTTATTTGCAAGACTCCTTGCATTAAAATAAATGCCTTCCAGCCCTGCCATATTCTCTTTTGCCTTCACATATTTGCTTTGCCTTCCCAGCTGACTTGTTTTTCCCTCTGTATTTGGCTGTAAATCACCCCCTACTATGGCTCCACTCTGTACCCCATCCCCCTGCCAAGTTAGTTTAAACCCCCCCCAGCAGTGCTAGCAAACCTCCCCGCAAGGATATTGGTTCCCCTCTGGTTCAGGTGTAAACCGTCCGACTTGTACAAGTCCCACCTTTCCCAGAAGCAGACCCAGTGATCCAGGAAACTAAAGCCCTCCCCCCTGCACCATCCCTTTAGCCACGCATTCATCTGTTCTATCTTCCTATTCCTATACTTACTAGCACGTGGCACCGGGAGTAATCCAGAGATTACAACCCTTGAGGTCCTGCTCTTTAATCCTTCACCTAGCTCCCTAAATTCTTGCTGCAGGACCTCATCCCTCTTTTTACCTATGTCGTTGGTACCAATGTGGACCACGACCACTGGCTGTTCACCCTCCCCCTCCAGAATGCCCTGCAGCCGCTCAGTGACATCCTTGACCCTGGCACCAGGGAGGCAACAAACCATCCTGGATTCACGTCTACGGCCACAGAAACGCCTATCTGTTCCCCTTACTATAGAATCCCCTACCACTATTGCTCTCCCACTCTTTTTCCCCCCTTCCTGGGCAGCAGGAGCACCGCCAGTGCCAGGAAGTTGGCTGCTGCTGCCTTCCCCTGGGGAGTCATCCCCCTCAACAGTATCCAAAGCGGTATACTTGTTTGAAAGGGGGATGTCCGCAGGGGTTCCCTGCACTACCTGCCTGCCTTTGTTGCTCCGCCTGATGGTCACCCCCTGTGCTGCCCTACCCTGAGGCATGAACAACTCGCTAAACGTGCTATCCACGAGCCTCTCAGCATCGCGTATGCTCCAAAATTCATCCACCCGCAGCTCGAGCGCCACAATGCGGTCTACAAGTAGCTGCAGCTGGATGCATTTCCCGCACACATGGTCGCCAGGGACACTGGCAGCGTCCCTGATTTCCCACATAGAGCAGGAGGAGCAGAACACGGGTCTGAGCTCTCCTGCCATGACTTACTCCTTTAATTAATCTAAAAATTTATTCAATACCCCAGTTACAGGTATACTCTAGGGCGCTTTATTTACCAACTGTCCTCACCACAACAGAGCCCCTAGAAATTTAACACCACAGAATTCAAGCTTGTAATGAAAAGAGAGAAATACTCACCAACCAATCACTTACCTGCTCCCTGGTGACGTCACACCCCGATTACTTTTTACCTCCCTGCAACTACCGAGCTCGCAGACTGGAGTTTGGTAGGCCTCTCCTGGCCTCGCTGCCGCTTTTATTGCCGCCGCCGCCGAGTCTCCCACAGGTCCCGCCTCTCGCTGCCTGCCGCCGCTGCTCTGAGGCCTCTCCTGGCCTCGCTGCCGCTTTTATTGCCGCCGCTGCCGAGTCTCCCACAGGTCCCGCCTCTCGCTGCCTGCCGCCGCTGCTCTGAGGCCTCTCCTGGCCTCGCTGCCGCTTTTATTGCCGCCGCCGCCGAGTCTCCCACAGGTCCCGCCTCTCGCTGCCTGCCGCCGCTGCTCTGAGGCCTCTCCTGGCCTCGCTGCCGCTTTTATTGCCGCCGCCGCCGAGTCTCCCACAGGTCCCGCCTCTCGCTGCCTGCCGCCGCTGCTCTTTCTGGCAGGATTCCCAATGCACCAAACATTTGGGTGTGCATACCCATCAGTGTTCTTCTGTAGGCTGCCCCATCGAAGTCCTCATCTGAGTCCTCTGCAGCAGAAACCGTGTGCGACCTCACCCTCCGGTGAGCTGTCACCTACGCGCTCCTTGCCCCCTGCCTTGGCTGCAATGCACTTGTGCCCGGTGTCTCACGACATGCAGATCCTACCTCTAATCTATCCTCTATGAGAGGCGCGGTGTCTATATCTGAGCTTGTGGCTGCGAGTGTGAAATCAAGTAACAGTGCCGTGTCTTCATCATCATTCTCTCCTTGGTGTTCCGCCACTGCCTGGCCAGGTTGCACCTTTTGGGTATCTGAAAGGACAAAGGCACAAGGGTAAGGTTGTGGTAAGGGGTGGGGGGAAGTAGGAGGTGCATGATTACACCACCTGCAGCTTGTAAATCAGAAGAGATTGTGGAATGAGGAGGAAGTGAGCTGAGAGAAGGAGGATTAGGTATGAGAATACCATCATCTTCGATGGTTTCAGCCCTGCCGCTGGCCACGGCCTCAGCAATGGCTGTTCCAATAATGGCCAGCACCATCTCCTCCATGGGGGTAAGGACATGCAGGCGCACCTGTCCCCCTCCGATAGCTTCTGCAGCCTCCAGTTGTGCACCACCTTGTCCTGCAAGAGAGAGGAAAGTATGTCAGTGAGTGTCATGCAATCTGTTTGGGTGATGTGGCTGTCATGGTTTAATAACTGGCAGCGTGTGCAAGCTGTTAGATGTGAATGTGAGGCTTGCTGCAGTGCTAAGTGTGTGAGAGTGAGGTGAAGCATATGAATGCTGATTGAGTCCAAGTATGAGTCCTGGTTGATAGAGATTATTGGTAGATGAGTGATGGGGGTGTGGTGAATTGAGCAGTGGATGAGGCTAGCGGTGCTGTTGGTAGGATATGCCATTTGAAGATGCATTCACTGACCTTGACCGCTCGTGTGGGGTCATTGAACTTCTTGCGGCACTGCATCCAGGTCCTCAGTGCTTGACTCCTAGCATTGACCTCCATGGCTATCTGCTCCCACTGCCTTTTGACTGTGTGTCTAGAGGGTCTCCTGCCCCCCTGCAGACACAGGACGCCTCCCCTCCTTTCCACTTCTTCCACCAAGGCCTCCAGTGCAGTGTCTGAAAACCTTAGAGCATGCTCTTTCCATGTTGTGCCTTTCATCACTGTTTCCCAGGTCAGACTCACTTCCTACATGACTCCCAGCACCTGCTCCAACCACAATGCACCTCCCCTTTAAGAGGTGCAGGCTAGCTTTAAGCAGTCCAGGCTAGCTTTAAATGGTGCTAAGAAGTTACAATTTTGTGCCCCCTGCTAATGCGTGCAGTCAATGAACAGCACGTATAGCGCTGGTTGCACACAGAAATCTATCTAATGAGCAGGCAGCACAAAGTTGGCGTGCTGCCAGCATTTCAATCAACGGGCGTGGTGAATCGCGCATTGTGATCCACACACCTGTTTTCGGGGGCTATCCAATTTAGCACCCTCCCCCCCCCTCCCCCAACCCCAGGTTTCTTCAATTTCTCATAACTCAGAGTTCTAAAACTAACGATCAATCTTGTGGCTCTTATCTGCATTGGCTCCAACGCTCGAATGTTTCTCTTGTGTCTTGGTGACCAAAACTGGACACTATACTCCATTTCTGGTCTGACCAAGCTACACAGTTTGACCATGACTACTTCTGACTTGTATTTACTGTTTTGCTGTTCAACATCCTACCTGGCCCCTGAGGTAAGAATGGAGTTCTAATCCATTATGCCCTCATTCCTCCTACAAAAAGAATGACAAATATTTATTATAAAATATTTTTATTTTGAAAGATCCAATCCGATCAGCACACATTTTATGGTACAAATTACATAATTATATTTGGTTTACAATGATAGAAAATCCAATTACACAGCAATATCTGTATTGTATAATCAACTTAGTCTTCAATCGTGGGGTTAATGGAGGCCACCATTGTTTCATGGTTTATTTTTCTGAAAATTACTTTCACTACATTGCTTTTTAATCTCTTTAGAGCCATCTGCATTTTTCCTTGGGCCATGCTGATATAAATGCTCATCCCTCAATGATAAGGAAAAAGGGATGACTTTGGGCCACTTCCCTCATTTCTATTGATCCACATGAAATAAACCGTCATTGGGGGTAAAATTCAACTTCAGCAGGGGCACAAAACAGGTGGTATCAGGTTGGCTGTACATTATACACCCCACCCTCCGCTCCTTTCCAATGGAAATGAAAATCAGTTGAACACTTGTAGGTTTCATAACTGCATACAAGCTTAGACCATTGCACAAAGCACAAAAAGAAAATAATGCAAAACAGTATAAAATAGCAGCTAATCCATTACTCTGGTAACTTTTTGAATTTAAACAGTCATTAAAGTGTAAAAAATAAAGAAACTACTTTAACCTAAACTTGTGTGCACGTGAACAGTAATATTGTTCTCCTTCATTCCTTATTTACACAATTGTGCCAGGAGATGGCAACACTGGCATGATCTGTAGATCAAAGCACTGGTGCAAAAAAAATGAGCATGGCTTCTCAAAATTCATTAATAATAACAAACATTCAGTGAAAAAAAAGGTACCTTTCACATAAATTACTTGATCTTCCATTGCATTGCTCAAAGACAAGAGGTTAAAACAACATCTCAAGCAAATTAATATATTTGGAGCACAGTATGATAATATTAAATTGGTGTAAGGGACCAAGATGGACAGTGTTAGCATTAAGGTGCAGTATCTGTTGAAACAGGTGTCCATAAGGTACTGCAAAAATGTTAACAGAAAATAAGTCAAAGTGTGCAAATGATGACAGAATTCAGGGAAAGAAGATGAAAGTTTGTAAAGAACATATTTTCTCAAATTTGAAGATTTAAATAAAAGTTTGTTATTTAAAGATAAAGACGTCGAAAATTTCCAAAGCGTAGGTGTCAGGGTGTGCCTGCCCAGAACCTCCACCGCTGGCCCCACCAAAATTGGCAGGGTCAGAGAAAATCCTTTAATTATCATCTCACTGGTGGCCACCAATGCCACTAGAGGTGCATCTAGGGCATCTGCCTGCTGGTGAGGCCAGTAATTACTACCAAAGAGTTCTTTGCAGAGACAAGCAATCCCAGGTAGCACGCCAGCAAAGATGACTTGAAGTTTGCAGTGGCCCTCAGCTGAGTTGTTAAAGGAGACCATGAAGGGGGCCAACCAGGATGAAGGGCAACTGGGTCAGGAGGGGAGCAGTGGCCCTGAGGGAGGGTAACAGTGATTGGGAAGGATGAGGAAGGCAAAGGCAAAATGGAGGAAAACCCAGCCCTGGGTGCATGGGTGAGATTTCCTGATATATGCTGCTGGTGGACAAGGTTCTGTGCTTGGATCCTGCAAGTGGAAAATTTGGAGCGATTGTACACGATTCTAAATTTGCTGTTTATTGCCCTGTAAGCATGCAAAGGGCAAGACTAATTTCAAGTGTAAAGAAGATGAGCTGTAAAATATTAAAAGGTATGGAAAGGGTAAATTTACTTCAACTCAAGCCTGGAAAGGATGACCAGAGAACACAAATGCAAATTAATGAAAGGTAAATTTTAAACAGACATTAGAAACTTATTCACTCAAAAAATGATAAATGATAGGAACAATTTTCCAAGTGGGACAGTGGAGGTTACGGACATTACAGCTGGCTGCTGTAATGAGAGAGTTAGGTCACTAGAGGGCTAAATGACCTTTTGTCGTCATTGGCTTGTGTTGTTAAGACCAGAAAAATATAATGGCCCAGAAATTCGGGTCGGGGGCTTCCCGCGGGTGTAAGCCCCCGACCTACACTTACCTTGCGCGCCGGCAGTTGAGCTGTAGGGCCCGTGGAATTCTGCTCCGGGGCCTGGCCCAGCTGCCGGTGCGCTGTGCTTGCGTGTCCCAGGGGCGTAGTTAGTGCGATGCATCCCCTGGGATCACGTGAGCCATGGGCAGCCAATCGGAGGAGGGAAAAGCCCATTCATAAAATTGACAGGTAGACCTGTCAAAACTTATAAATACTACGGGCCCAAAATAGCAGTAAACCTACAAATAATTTTTTTTTTAAATCACACTTTCTAAATAAACTATAAATTACATTAAATAACTATTTTAAACAATAATTTAAATTTTTGAAAAAATAATTTTATATTATAACGGGGCTAAAAATAAACTTACCTTGCTTTAAAGTATTTAAAAATAATAAACCTATGGAAAAAATGTTTTAATTTTAATTAATTGACCACTTACCTTGCAAAAAGCAAGCCTTACGCCTGTTTTTTAAATGTTTAAATCCTGCAGGCTTACCCTCCCGGGAAAACCTGTAAAAAAAAACTAAGCTCAAAGCGCACGCGCAGCCTCCCCCGCGCGCGCGTTCGACCTCTGAGCCTCTTCGTTCAGAGGATCGGAAGTGCCGGTTTCCCACGCATGCGCAGTGCATGCAGGAAACCGGCAATTCCATTCGGCCTACGGGTGAGTACCCCGTGCGTACTCACCCGGGGAGTGTCGAATTTCTGGGCCATTATGGTTCTTGCATGTCTGGAAATGGAATATGACCTTTGTTAATGTAAATCTCCCTTGTTCTACTCTTCAAACCTCATCTGTAGTGGAGGATGTCAGTATCACAGACACAATGGGCCAGATTTTGTGCTCAGTGACAAACAAATGGCGCTAGCTGTTCATTACACTTGCACTTGCCCACAGACTTGCTATGGGGTTTGGCACTGGAACTTACTGTAATTAGGAGAGCCATTTCAGCACAGCGCCCTCCACAGGGCAAGCAACTGTGTATCTCCTTAACCAATCAGATTGAAGAATCGTTAATGAGCTGCACACAGTCTGAACCAGGAAGTGTCAGTTAGAATATTTAATTCAATGTCAAATCAGTTACAGAAAGCAAAATAAAGTGGGAAATAAAGATGGGATTGAGATGGAGATGAAAGAAACAGAAAAAGTGAAAAAAATTAAATATTTTAATTTTTTTAAATCTCCAATAATAATTAAAATCTGAAGGAATGAGACTCCACACTTGAAAAAGTTAATTTTTAGTGCTAGCGAGGTTGTTTGGCATTAATTGAGGCTTATCACGCCATTCAAAATGTACTTAGACTGGAATGGACACGCACTAACATTTCTGGCGAGTTTAGTGGGTATCTATCACCACAGGGTGGACAAAGGTGAACCAGTGGATGTGGTGTATTTAGATTTCCAGAAGGCATTCGATAAGGTGCCACATAAAAGGTTACTGCATAAGATAAGAGCTCATGGAATTGGGGGTATTGGCCCAGAAATTCAGGTCAGGGGTTTCCCGCGGGTGCAAGCCCCTGACCTGCACTTACCTTGCGCGCCGGCCATTGAGCTGTGGGCCCGCGTGGAATTCCGATCCTGGGCCTGCTCCAACTGTCGGCGCGCAGTGCTTGCGTATCCCAGGGGCGCAGTTAGTTCGATCCATCCCCTGGGATCACGTGGGCCATGGGGAGCCAATCGGAGCAGGGAATGCTCCATTCATAATTTTGACAGGAAGAGCTGTCAAAACTTAGAAATACTACGGGCCCCAAAAATCACTACATCTTCAAATAAAAAAAATTTTAAATCACATTTTTTAAATAAACTATAAATTACATGAAATAATTATTTTAAACAATAATTTAAATTTTTGAAAAAAATAATTTTATTTTGTAACGGGGCTAAAAATAAACTTACCTTGCTTTAAATTATTTAAAAATAATAAACCTGTGGAAAAAATGTTTTAATTTTAATTAATTCACCACTTACCTTGTAAAAAGCAGGCCTTGCACCTGCTTTTTACATGTCTAACTTCTGGAGACTTACCCTCCCGGGAAAACCTGTAAAAAAAAAAAAAGTTCGATGCACACGCGCAGCCTCTCCCGCGCACGCGTTCGACCTCTTAACCCCTCCTTTCAGTGGAACGGAAGTGCCGGTTTCCCGTGCATGCGCAGTGCATGCAGGAAACCGGCACTTCCATTGGGCCTACGGGTGAGTACCCCATGCGTACTCACCCGTGGGGACCCGAATTTCTGGGCCAATATAATAGCATGGACAGAGAATTGGCTAACTAACAGAAAGCAGAGAGTCAGGATAAATGGGTCATTTTCCGGTTGGCAAATGGTAACTAGTGGGGTGCCACAGGGATCGGTGCTGGGGCCTCAACTATTTACAATCTACATTAATGACTTGGATTAAGGGATCGAGTGTAATGTAGCCAAGTTTGCGGATGATACAAAAATGGGTGGGAAAGCAAGTTGTGCAGAGGACTCAAAGAACCTGCAAAGGGATATAGACAGGTTAAGTGAGTGGGCAAACATTTGGCAGATGGAGTATAATGTGGGAAAGTGCGAGGTTATACACTTTGGCAGGAAAAATAAAAAAGCAAATTATTATTTAAATGGAGAGAGATTACAAAATGCTACAGTTCAGAGGGACTAGTACCTCCTCTTTATCAATTTTTATCTCATCCAGTATCTCTACTACCTCCTGTTTCACTATGACTTTGGCAGCATCTTCTTCCTTGTTGAATACAGATACAAAGTACTCATTTAGTACCTCAGCTATGTCCTCTGCCCCCATGCGTAGGTCTCCTTTTTGGTCCGCAATCAGCCCCACCCGTCCTCTTACTACCTGTTTACTATTTATATGCCTATAGAAGACTTTTGAATTCCCTGTTAGCTGCCAATCTACTCTAATACTCTCATACTCTCTCTTTGCCCTCCTTATTTTCTGTTTCACTTCCCCTCTTAATTTTCAATATTCAGCCTGATTCTCAGATGTATTCTCAACCTGACATCTGTCATACGCATTATTTTTCCGCTTCATCTTACTCTCTATCTCTTTCATCATCCAGGGAGCTCTGGCTTTGGTTGCCCTACCTTTCCCCCTCGTGGAAATGTACCTCGGCTGTACCCGAACTAGCTCCTCTTTAAAGACAGCCCATTGTTCGATTACAGTTTTGCCTGCCAATCTTTGATTCCAATTTACCCGTTCTCAACCCACTGAAATTTGCCCTCCTCCAATTAAGTATTTTTACTCTAGATTGCTCCCTGTCTTTTTCCATAGTTAATCTAAACCTTATGATATGATGATCACTGTTCCCTAAATGTTCCCCTACTAACACTTTCTCCACTTGATCCACCTCATTCCCCAGAACCAGATCCAGCAATGCCTCCTTCCTTGTTGGGCTGGAAACGTACTGATCAAGAAAGTTCTCCTGAACACACTACAGAAATTCTTCCCCCTCTCTGCCCTTTACACTATTACTATCCTAGTCTATATTAGGATAATTGAAGTCCCCCATTATTACTACTCTATAGTTCTTGCACCTCTCTGTAATTACCCTGCAAATTTGCTCCTCTATATCTTTCCCACTATTTGGTGGTCTATAGAATACACCTAGTAGTGTAATGACACCTCTATTATTTCTTAACTCTAATCAAATAGATTCTGTCCTTGACCCCTCCAGGACATCCTCCCTCTCCAGCACTGTAACATTCTCCTTAACTAATACTGCCACCCAACTTCCTTTCTTTCCTTCCCTATGTAACCCCTTCACGGTTCTCTAGATATATATGAGATGTGGTCTCTGTTGTAGACAGTATTCTATAGTCCAGTAAGGAGATCACTACTACAATGGCTTAATTCTAATTATCTTACTTTATAGTTTTAACGTCAGACAGTATAAGAAGATTACGGGTCAATGACCTAAATTAGACATTTGCATACATTAGAATGAATCTAGACATAATAAACATACATTCTCCATTTATATGGATTCAAAGGAGAATCTGTCCCTGTGTCCAAATTCGAGTGCACTCTTTCGTTGGCGCGCTTAAGTTGGAGCTCATGGTATGTATAATGTCTGCAAGACTTACAACTCCGAACCCCTTCACTGAATCCCACTTTGAGTTCTGGATGCAGAGCACACAGCAGCAGCTGGAGTTGGTGACTCTCTCTCTCTCTCTCTCTCTCTGCAGCTTTTCCAAGTAGATCCCCATCAGCACAAGGCAAGCAGCTCTCCCCAGACCTCTGCCTTGCAGATCTGGGTTCAGACGACGATCCCCCGGTACTGGTGACTTGCAGCCAGCCAGTTCAGGATGCAATGCTACTAATACGAAGGGCGGCGGCCGATTTTGGAAGCCCGGGACGGGATGCAGCAGCCATTTGCCTCCTGAGCCCTCTTTTCAGAGCTCCTGCCCTCTTCTCTTCCAGTCGCTCTCTGCAGCTTTTCCCGCTCGAAAAACCTGACTCCACCCCTTCCTCCTGGGGTTTCTGCCTGGAGACTGCACAGCCTCACTGTCTGCAACAGTTGATACTGGTGCAGAATTATGGAAAGTATGCTCTTAGTCACATTGTGTCCTTAAAAGTTCTTGCCGTACCTTCACATGGGCAACTTTAACCCAGGGAGTTATAACAATGATAATACAGTGTCTAAGTTAAAGATTGATAACCATACTTAGCGTACATAACATTTCCAGTGGGTATTACACTTATCTTTCCTGAACACCTTATATCCAGGAATATTTAAAATCCAATCCTGCCCTTTTTTGAGCCAGGTGTCCATTATCACCACAACATCATATTCCCATGTGGCTATTTGCGCCTGCAGCTCACCAACCTTATTCACCACACTGTGTGCATTTACACACATGGGGCTCAATTTTGCCAGGCCCGAGGAGGCGGGAATGGAGGCGTGTGAGGTGTTAAAATCGCAAAAAATGGCGGGCAGCTCTGATCCCGCCTCCAGCCCGCCTCCGAGCAATTTTCCCAGAATCGGGGTTTCAGACCCTGTTGCCATCCTGCCTCCAAGAGGCAGGATAGGCCCATTAAGGCCCTTAACAACCAGTTAATTGCCTCTATAATTCCATTTGAGAGGCCTTTCTGATTTTAACACATTTACCCTGTCCTGCACGTCTCCGCTGGAACACGCCAGTTAATCCTGGCGGCCTCACAAGTGGATTGCTCACTAACAGCTGCAGCTCCACCATTAAAAAGGAGTTTTCACGAATGATCATTTGCAGGTGGCAGAACTTTGTTGTCTCAGATCTGGGGGAACTTTTAGCAGGCATACTCGTTGTTGTGGAAGTTTGGAGACTGACACCCATCTGCAGTGTGACCTCCTGGGAAACCCCTCTCCCCACCTTGACTGAGCGCTTCCTCAACTGAGGCATATACCAGAAGCATGGGAACCATTTATTTCCTTTCTTCCTGGACATCAGATTCGGACGAAGACCAGCCGCGGCAGCAGCAGAAATATGAACAACAGGAACAGCAACAGCAGCGGCAACAACAGGAGCGCCAAGCTGCTGCTCACCCACCTGAAGCTGCACAGGCCAGAAGGCGCCAGCGCACGACCACATTGCTGCCCGGGATACAAGGGACGCACTCATGTTGGCCAGATTTGTTTAGCCGGCACAATCAAACACTTTTGTCTCGCACCTTCTTACCAGAGCATTGACAATGGGCAAGAACCTGTGGATTCCTATCACTCTGACCACCATACTGACAATTGCAAGTCGCCCTAAGCCCTCAATGTGGAAGACCCATTTGCGAGATGACACAGGCCACAACTTCAACAGTTTGCCATCACATCTGTTTATCATCACATTACAAGGATGGCTTGTCAAAAAACAATACAACAGAACACCCAAGTGACTACCCTTGTGACTACTTATGCTTTATCTTCCTCTTACACGTGCTCCTACGTGGTGCTTCCCCTGTGGCTTCAGCAGATGTGGAGGCCCCTTGCTCACTTTCTTGCTGCTCCTCTCTCGACACCTTTGGCAGGCATCCTCTGGGGTTGCAAGCCTGTGAGGGCTCGGCAACAGTCTGCTGCTCCTACGGCTGTGCAGGGGCTGAGACGCCCATCTCAGTTGGGTGAGAACTCTGGTGGGGCTCTGACCGAGTGCTTTGCAGTGGCATGGTTGTGTGAGTGCTTGGAGAGGAGCCCCCACTTCCTTGTTGTCTGCCACCAACATCCCTCTCATGGGTCAACCCCACTTCAGAGCTAGCAAGTGGCTTGACAGCACCTTGCTGCACTTCAAGGGGGCCATGAGGACCCATTTCTGCACTGGAAGTCCTACTCCAGAGGACTTCCATGAAGGTCTGGTTTCTATGCTCAACAGCTGACCATCGCTCCTCAAGAGATGTCAGTCTATTCTGAACAATGACCATGTTTTCAACACTCTGGTGACTTAGCTCCTCCATGGCCATAGCCATCCTTTCCTTTACCATAGCCATCCTTTCCACGGAGGTTGCCATCCTTTCCGTGGTGATGCGTTCCTGCGCCAATGCGTCCACAAAGGCTCTGCTCATGTTCATGATGGACTCCCTAATTCGCTCCACACTCACAGTGACCCTGGAGACAAAGCCTGCCAGAGACTCCTGCATCTGTTCCTGGAGTTCCAGCACCACTCTCCTTCAGGATGGACCCGGAGGCACAGGGTCGACATGCAACTGAGCCGAGCTGGGAGAGTCCTGCGCCCTCCGAAGAGGACTCTCCACTGCTGTCCCTGTCTCCACCATCTGCTGATGCTCACTTGTGAGCTGTGATACATTAGGTGACAACACTACTCTATCTCGCGAAGGTCCCACCGAGGTGTGAGTGTCTGCGCTGGTGCTGAATTCTGCTGAAGCTGCACCCTCAGAGGTTGCAGCTTCCTCTGAGGAGTCTTGAGGCTCAGGCTGTTCCTCCTGGACAGTGGGGACGGGTGCTGTCGATGGTCCTGTGGGGGAGTAGAGGAAAGAGTTAGAGATGTGAGGTAAAGGTTGCATGCACATTGAATTGTGCAGATAATCGTAAGTCAATCTGTTAGAGCATCAGAATCATTATCAGTCATTCATGCAATGTCAATGAGAGAGATGCCAAACTATTCTATCACCAGCTTGCTGTGATACGCCCGTCTGTCCGTTCCCCACTTGCGAATCTTCCTCAACACCGGCGATTTCCTGGGCCGCCTCCTCTGAGGTGGTGAGCTGGGCGACTGAAGGTGGCCCTCCTCCTGTCCTTGCTCTTTCCCTCTTATTGTGGGCTCTCTTTTCCTGCAATGAGGGACACAAGTGGAATTTGAGTGAGAATGAAGGAGTGAGTGCAGAGAATCCATAGCATAGATGCTTAGAAGGAGACAAAGGGCCCTCCCTGTGTGTTGTAAGTTGTTGTCATTGCATCACAGTGATAGGGAGTGTGAGGGCTGCATGGTCGAATAGTTAAGTGAATGTGACCATAGAGAGAGAGGCAATGGGTAAGGGTGCAGGGATGTAATGTCAAGTGGGATATGGAGGAAGAGGTTGGCAAAGCAGTGTGCTGGTGAGGAGAGGTGATGGGGATCAGATTGAGGGCGATGGGAAAGTTATACTCACTTTTCCTGTGCGGAGAAGGTCATGAAACCTCTTCCTGCACTGCAGCCAGGTTCTGCGGCACATAGAAATTGAGTTGACCTCCTGGGCCACTTGCATCCACACAGCTTTAGTCTGCTGGGGAGGCTTTTTCCTCCCTGAGGAAGGGAAGAGCACCTCCTTATTTGATCTTGCTCCTTTCACCAGAGCTTGGAGGGAGGCTTCATTGAACCTTGGAGCACACTTTGGCCTACTGCTGGAGATAGTTGCTGAATGAAGCGATCACAACAATAAGCATAAAGTTTAAAGTCTCCAGAAGAAGCAAGGCTGCTTGCAGGCCTTAAATTCAGCAGCACTGATGATGTCATTGGAGGCGACTTTCTGTATGAAAAGACTCATTGGGCCAGGGGTTTCCACATGCTGGAAATCAATTAGGGCAAAATTGCACTTTTTTCCCACTTCACATCGGAGTCGGGGTCCTGACATGAAAACCACCTGACACGCCCCAGCCCGCCCCCAATGGCAAAATCAAGCCCATGCACTGTAAACCTGTCTTAGACCTTTTTTGCATTCTCTCTTAATCTGAGCCCACCTAATACGTTTCTATTCCTTACTCTAGTGCTATCTGTCTCTCCCCATCCTTTGTGCACTTTATTTCTCCTTTCTACTGCTACATCCTGGTGCCCATCCCCCTGCCAAATTAATTTAAACCCTACCCAACAGCACTAGCAAACTCCTCTGCGAGGACATTGGTTCCGGCTCTGTTGAGGTGCAACCCATCCGTCCTGTACAGGTCCCACCTCCCCCAGAACCGGTCCCAATGTCCTAGGAATCTGATGCCCTCCCTCTTACACCATCTCTCCAGCCACACATTCATCTGCTCTATCCTCCTATTTCTATACTCATGCCACATCTCCTACGATGCTGTAAATTGTTGCACCCACTTCACAAACATGAAAACTCCAATGCCTCCACTCCACCAGCAGAAGTGAGGTGGAACAGGGCCGAAGTTCACCGACTTCCGCGGATGCCAACACCATCCCAAGTTGCGGGGACATAATCATTAGTAAGGTCGAGGTGGGTGCATCGCACTTGTATCAACGCATCAGCGGTGCCATGCCGCTCCAATTCAACACCGGAGTCTCAAGTAGGACCTCACCTATATAGTGCAGCAGAAGTTTTCAGCTCTCAAAAGAGCTATTGGACTCTCCTTGCAAGATAATTCATCCCCTCTGACATTGATTAACCTTTCTCTGAGCTAGCACTATAACAGAACCTTCACCTGTTCTCAGCAGATGAGTGTTCTGTCGGCCTACCAGTTGTTGCTTTGGGTGGAATTTCCCAAGGAAAGCTGGGAACACCCCTGGATACGATCCTTTGATGTTGGGGGTGGGGGAGAGGGGTGAGAAGATCAGGGGACTAAATTGGATAGCCCCCGAAAATGGGCGTGGATATTGCGATGGGCGATTAACCCGGGCTCGTTGATTAAAATGCAAGCAGCACACCAACTTCCAGCTTCCTGCTCATTAACGTGATTTCAGCATCCAGCCGGTGCTAACCATGCTGTTCATTAGCTGGACGCATCAGCAGGGGTCCAATATTGTTATTTGCTAGCACCACTTAAAGCTAGCCTGCACTGCTTAAAGCTAGTCTGCACCTCTTAAAGGGGAGATGCATTGTGGCTGGAGCAGGTGCTGGGATTTGTGCAGGATGTGAATCTGACCTGGGAAACAGTGATGCACAACATATGAGAGAGCATGCTTCAATGCTGCACTGGAGGCATTGATGGAGGAGCTAGATAGGAGGAGAGAGGTCCTGTATCCACAGGGGGCCAGGATACCCTCCAGACTCACACACAAAAGGAAGTGAGACCAGATAGCCGTGGAGGTCAATGCCAGGAGTAAAGCTCCAAGGACCTGGATGCAGTACCGCAATAAGTTCAATGACCTCACACAAGTAGTCAAGGTCAGTGAATGCATTTTCAAATGCCATAGCCTACTAACTGCAACCCTAGCCTCATCCACTGCTCACTCACTGCACACCCACCACTCACCCAGCAACAGGGGGCTAAATTCGATAGCCCCCAAAATGGGGATCGTGATGCGTGATTAACCCGCGCTCATTTCTTCTGATGCAGGCCCATGGAGAAGATGATACTAGACATAATTGGAGTGGCATTCGCTAAGCTCGTAGCCAGCGGCGGGGCTCAAACTATCAAACACGGTATCCTCATACCTAATCCTCCTCACATTTCTCTTCCCCCTCATCCTAAAATATCTTCTGATTTACAAGCTGCAGATGGTGTAAGCATGCATCTCTTGCTTTCTCCCCACCCCTCAGTACAACCCTACCCTTGTGCATTTCCCCTTTCAGATACTCAAGAACTGCAACCTGGCCAGGCAGTGGTGGCAGAGCAAGAACTGGAAGAGGAAGAAGGCATGATGGTGAAGACTCAGCACCATCACTTACTTTCATACTCACAGTCATCAGCTCAGATACCGATACTCTGCATACTTTAGAGGATAGCTTAGACGCCAGATCTGCACATGGTGAGACACCGAGCATGAATGGCTTGCAGCTGGGGCAGTGGGCTAGGGTAGCCCAGGTGCCAGCTCCCCAGAGGGCGAAGTCACACACGAGTTCTGCTGCAGAGCACTCAGATGAGCACATCGATGGGGCCAGCTACAGAAGATGGCTGAGCATATGCACAATGAAATGCTAGGTGCATTGGCAGGCCTGCCAGAAAGCCTGCATTTAATGTCAAGGAGCATGGAGAGATCCGACAGCAACTTGGTACAGGGCTTTGTGAAGAGCTTGGAGCCCATCCTTACCAGCATGGAAGTGATGGCCAACTCCATTAGCTCACTTGTGGACCCAAGCATGATGCAGCGCCTGATGGCCGATGTCTCAGCTTTTATTGCAGCACAAGCAGCAGCCGTCCAATGTCTGAGTGCTGCAGTGGAAGATCAGACTGCTGCCATCTTGGCTGCGCTTACCATGTTCAAAGGGACTTGCAGGGTGTCACAGCAGTCCAGCAATCTGTCCTCCAACAGGTTACTAGGATTACTGAAGCGCTGCCCTGGGGGAATGACAGTGGCTCTGTGGCACACGAACCTGCTGTCCTCTCTCAAGATGGTAGCATCGTCCTCCCACACTTGCCATTCTGCCAGTGCCCTTGCTGTTGCCTGTCAGCCAGCCTGCCCATACTGCTGCCGCCCATGCCAAGGTGCGCAGTCTGAAGCTGGGCCTTCTAGGCCCAGAGATGCTCGAGATCGTACTCCAAGCCCATCTGCGTTTGAATACAATGTGGCATGATTTTATTTATAAATTTGGTTATGGAATGTTTATTTTGTGTTGCCATTTATTTTGCATTGTGGCCTAGCGGACGCTGTGATGGTCAGTGACAGAGGGACGGTGAGGTGTGGGATTGTTGGTGAATGGGGAATTGGGGCTGCGATTACTGCTATCGCAGTTGGATGAGTCGGTCACGGACAGCCCAGCCTGAAAGAGGCTGTCTGGGTGGCCTCCTCCCTTATTCTTCCTCCTCCTCCTCCTCAGCTGTTCCCCATATAGCTGGTGCCAATGGTTGTGCCCTCATGATGGCGAGGTTGTGCAGCATGCAGCAGACCACCACAAATCTCGACACCCGCTCTGCAGGGCTCCTAAGAGCTGTCCAGCAGTGAAGGCATTGCTTCAGCGTGCCAATGGCATGCTCGATGATGTTTCATGTGGCACCATGGCTTTCATTGTATAAATTCAGCCCATATGTGTGTGGGTTGCGCACCGGAGTCATGACCCATGTCGTCAGCAGATATGCTTTATTACCCAATCGCCACCCTTTGGTTTGACGTGGTGGCTGAAATGCAGATGTGACAGTGGTCTGCCACAGAAAGAAGGCTTCATGACTGCTGCCAGGATACCAGACATTAACTTGTATGATTCACTGAGCATGGTCGCAAACCAGCTAGACATTGAGGGAGTGGAATCCCCTTCAGTTGCAGTACATCTCAGAGTTGAGATGCAGCGCCCGCAAAGCGACATGTGTGCAGTCAATGGCACCCTGCACCATGGAGAAGCCTGCAATCCTTGCGAAGCCATGTGCTTGCTCAGCCTACTGCTCTCTGGCAAGAGAGAATGGAATGTAGTCAGCTCTCTTGGAATAGAGAGTATCAGTGACCTCACTTACGCAACAGTTGACGACAAACTGCGAGATGTTGCAAATATCTCCAGCTCCAGTCTGGAAGGAGCCAGACGCAAAAAGGTTCATCACCACGGTCACCTCCACAGCCACTGGCAATGCGGTCCTTGCCCTGCTCTGAGGTTGCAGTTGTGGCTGCAGCAGGTGGCAGATTTCAGTGAGGACGTCCTTACTGAAGCGCAGACATCTCACACATTGTTCCTTGCTGAGGTTCAGGTAGGAGAATTGCTCCCTAAACACCCTGGGCAGATATGGCCTCCTGCTGAGAGCCGTTCTCCCCCCTCCTCCTCCTCCCTCTTCCAACAGCTTGTCCTGCTTTGTGTTGCCTCAGCTCATTCTCCCTGCCATGCTGTATTCCAAGGGGAATGTCAACTACTGCATCCATGTCTGGGAGCAATTAGCTTGTGCAAAATCCTTGAAATCAGGACAAAGTCTTTCAGCACCTGCCACACCACTCCCTGTAAACTTTGGCAACTTGAAAGAACCGTACAAAGCACCAAACACTTCTACAAACTCAGCAACAGCCAGTAGAAATCAATCAGCAACTAACATGTAATTAGTTGATGATCCCTTTAAATAGCACTGGTGTGGGTCCTTCCTGCTGCTGAATGCATGTTCAGCTGTGTGTGTTAAAGAGAGGGCGTTGGCTGGAGCTTTGAGATATAAAATGGCAGCATTGGTGTTAAATCAGCGTCGCATGCTGCTTCATGTCACGATCTGCCTACTCTGCATACTTCCGGCGCACGCTCCCTGCACCCATATTAACGCCCTACTCAAGATGGCGTTGGGCGCAGCCTGCACCAGAAGTGTGCGCGAAAACCACGGG
Source organism: Somniosus microcephalus (assembly GCF_052327205.1). Taxonomy (NCBI): domain Eukaryota; kingdom Metazoa; phylum Chordata; class Chondrichthyes; order Squaliformes; family Somniosidae; genus Somniosus; species Somniosus microcephalus. Next base: position 86,760,980 of record NC_140993.1, on the reverse strand, counting down.
TGGCATTTTGATCCTGAATTGGCACCCATAGTGCCCAAACAGCAGGTGCTACGAAGCCAAAGTTTGCGGCCACAATCTTCATCAATCAGGACTCATACCTAACATGCATATGCTTCACCTCACCATCACACACTTATCACTGCTACAAGCCTCACACCCATATCTCACAGCTTGCAAACACTGCCAGCTATTCAACATGATGGCCACATCACTCAAACAAATTGCACGACACTCATTGACACACTTCCTTCTCTCTTGCAGGTCAAGCTGGCGCACAACCAGTGGCAGCAGGAGCTAACCGGTGAGGGACAGGCGCGCCTGAATTTCCTATCCCTCATGGAGGAAATGGTTCTGGCCATTATTGGGATGGCCATTGCTGAGGCCATGGCCAGCGGTGGGGCTGAAACCATCGAAGATGACGGTATCCTCATACTTAATTCTTCTCACATCCCTCTTCCCTCTCATCCCATAATCTCTTCCGATTTACAAGCTGCAGATGGTGTAAGCATGCACCATTTACTTTTCTCCCCTCCCCTCACCACAACCCTATTCTTGTGCCTTTCTCCTTTCAGATACCCAAGAACTGCAACCTGCCCAGTTAGTGGTGGAAGGGCAAGAAGACAGTTACGATGAAGACAGTCCATCATGCAATTTCACACTCACAGCCACCAGCTTAGATACTGACACTGTGCATAATTTAGAGGATAGCATAGAGGTGGGATCTCCACGTGGTGAGACACTGGGCGCAAGTGCCCTGCAGCCAGAGCAGGGGGCAAGGTTAGCACAGGTGCCAGCTCGATGGAGGGCAAGGCAAGTAGCAGTCTACAGAAAAAGTCTGATGGGTATGCACAATGAAATGCTTGATGCATTGGGAACCCTGCCAGAAAGCCTGCGTGCAATTTCAAGGATCATGGAGGAGTCCAGCACCAACTTGGCACATGGCTTTGCGCAGAGCTTGGAGCCCATCCTGTCCAGCATGGAAGTGGTGGCCAACTCAATTAGCACACTTGCAGAACCAACCATGATGCAGTGTCTGATGGCCAATGTCTCAGCTTCCATTGCAGCACAAGCAGTAGCCACCCACATTCTGAGTGCTGCAGTGGAAGCTCAGCTTTCTGCCACCATGGCTGTGGATACCAGTCTTCAAAGGGGCTTGCAGGGTGTCACAGCAGTCTAGCAATCTGTCCTCCAACAGATTACTAGGATTGTTGAGGCACTGCCCTGGGGGAGTGGCAGTGGTTCCATGGAGCACGAACCTGCTGTCCTCTCTCAGGATGACAGCATTCGTCCTCCCACCCCACCACACTGCCAGTGTCCTTGCTGTTGCCTGTCAACCACCCAGCCCAGACTGCTGCCACCCATGTCACGATGATGCAGTCGCAGCCGGGCCTTCTAGGCCCAGAGCTGCTTGAGGTCGTCCTGCAAAGACATCTGCAGTCTCCTCCACTGAAAGTCAGCAGCCTTCCACCAGCCATGCTGCAGACACTCACATTTCGTGTGGTAGTATGACTTTCATTGTATGCATGCTGCCCATGTGTGCGTGAGTTGCGCTCCAGAGTCATGAGCCATATCGTTAACAGATAGCCCTTGTCATCCTGTAGCCACCCTTTGGTTTGCCCTGGTGGCTGTACTACAGCTGGCACAGCGGACTGCTACAGAATGAAGGCATCATGACTACCTAGATACCTGGCATTGACCTGCATGATTCGCTGCCTATGGTCCCACATCAGCTGGACATTGAAGGAGTGGAATCCCTTTCGGATCCGGTATATAGCAAAGTCAACATGCGGCGGCCGCATAGCGATGTGTGTGCAGTCAATGGCACCCTGCACCATGGGGAAGCCTGCAATCCTCACAAAGCCGTGTGCTCACTCCACCTGCTGGTCTCTGGTAAGAGAGAATGGAATTTAGTCAACTCTCTTTGAATAGAGAGCATCAGTGACCTCACTTACACAACAACGGACGGAAGTCTGCGAGATGTCGCAAATATCTCCAGCTCTAGCCTGGAAGGAGCCCAACAAATAAAGTTCACTGCCATGGTCACCTTCACAGCCACGGTCACCTTCACAGCCACTGGAAATGCGATTCCTGCCCTGCATTGAGGTTGCAGTTGTGTCTGCAGCAGGTGGCAGATTTCAGTGAGGATGTTCTTACTGAAGCGCAGACGTCTCACACATTGTTCCTCACTGAGGCTCAGATAGGAGAATTGCTCCCTGAACACCCTGGGCTGTATGACCACCTGCTGAGAGCCCTTCTCTTCCTCCTCCTCCTCCTCCATCTTCCAGCAGCTTGTTCTGCTCTGCATGGCCTCTGTTCATTCTCCAAGTCATGCTGTATTCCAAGGGGAATTCCTACTAGTGCACCCATGTCTGGCAGCAAGTACTTACTGCAGAAGCCTTTTAGTCAGGAAAAGGTTCTTCAGCCTCTGTGGAGAGAAAAACAGAGTCTTCTCTCTCCACAGATGCTGCCTGACCTGCTGAGTATTTCCAGCATTTTCTGTTTTTATTTCAGATTTCCAGCATCCACAGTATTTTGCTTTTGTAAAGGTTCTTCAGCACTTACCACACCACTCCCTGTAATCTTGGCAACTTGAAACAACTATAGAAAGCACCAAACATATGTAGAACCATACTAAAAGCCAGAAGAAATCAACCAGCAATGAACCTGTAAGTATTTGATGATCCCTTTAAATAGCACAGGTGGGGGGTCCTTCCTGCTGCTGAAAGCGTGTTCAGCTGTGTGAGGTTAAGAGAATACATTGGCTGGAATGTTGAGCTCTAAAATGGCACTGCTGGCATCAAATCAACATTGCATGCTGATTGACTTCATGATTTGTCTGCTCTGCATACTTCCGATGGACATTCATTGTGCACGTGCTAATGCCTGCACCAATATGGCGGCTGGCACAATTCACCCCAAGAGTGTGCACATTCACCACGGATGTCATTTTGGAGCTCTAAGGGCACTCATAGCACCCAAAAAACAGGCACTAATGATCCCAATTTTGTGCCCCTGTTCTCACCACCAACCAGAAGTCCCCGCCCTCCTCATCACAGGGTGAGATCCCAACAGAACCAAGTTCCATCCCCATTTTTGAACCCTTCCCAGTATTTATGATGGCGATGACGTGATATCAAGAAATGGCTCAGCGCACTGGATACAGCAAAGACTATGGGCCCCGACAACATCCCAGCTAGCATGCTGAAGACTTGTGCTCCAGAACTACCCGCGTCACTGAAGGGATAATTACAAGTCCTAACCCTTCCCGGGCTACCCCAGATCAGGCGTATTCCCCAGACATTCAACTTCAACTTAAGTTAGAGATAGCTGACTTCCATAAGACGCTTAAATGGGTCTAAAGGTTCAGGCTATCTCTCCCTAAGGGAAAGAAATGACTGAAGATCCTCCAGATAGTACTTTTAATAAGTTGAACTAGACTGTAACCTTTCCTATATTATGAGGGTCCGGAATACCTCCCAGAATTCTGCAACTCCTTACAAAAAAGTGTACAGAAATTGGGTTCATGAGTTTATACAGAATTACTCTTTGAGACAATTCTAAAAATATATAGTTTTATTTAAGAGCCGACATTCAGTTAACAGCTGTTGAATCAGTCACAACATTAACAATTCAAATTACTAATAGCTTACATTTCTTATTTCTCAGAGATCCTTATTTTCAAATCTTTACTTCGTTACATTTCTACATTTCTTACTTATTTCTAAATCCAGAACATCCACCAAAATCAATTACTTTGATTACCTGAGACTCAAAGTTAAAAACTTACAGAGCGTGCCTGTGAAGTTGAGAAATGCTTGGCCCGTTCAGTAAGTTTTGACTTTCTGTTTGAAAAGCTCTTATTTTTATACCCTTTTTGCAGTGGTTTATTCTTTGAAGTTCTCTGCTGATGTCAGCTAATTGTCTTTATTCTTTCTCTCTTTTGAATGCTTTCTAACTTACTGTCAATTCAACTATTGCATGCATAATTATGTCTCTACCTTTAGGTGTTTCAAAAACCATCATAAAAACAATATGCCAGCTATGGTTTCTGTTTGATGCTATTCTTACAAAATTCTTTCGTTCAATTCTTAATATTGGCTTAACTGTTTTTTAGCAGACGTTGAGTCTCCTTACTGCTCCAAGTTCAATACAAACACAATGTAATTGCTTGGTGCATCTATTGAAGTCATATCTTCAAAGTGTTCTCGTTGGTATCATATTTACTATATATAAATTAAAAACACTTTGAGCAGGGTGTTTCATGCATTTCTAGCTATCTCAATTGGCTGCATATTTAATTGTGTTTCCTGTCTTCCAAGTTTAACATAAAAACTATTTGACCAGCAGGTGTTTCTTTTACTTGGTGTCATCTTTTCAAAGGCACATGCCTCTTTTAATGTTTGTGTTTCTGTTCAACGTGTTAGCTTATAACACCTTAAACTGGGTCTTCTCATTGTGTTCCCTACACATTCTAGACCTTTTGGAATCACCAAACTGCCATTTCAATAGGGTCATTGTTTTAGTATATTTAACTGATACCCATTTCAAAGCTTGTTTGGTCTTTACAACTTTGTTAAACAACTGATCTTTATCTCAGAAGCCTGTTTTTCTGTTTGCAGCCTGTGTCTCCGAGGCTTTAGATTTTTTAAACCCAGTATATCATGTATTAATAATATCAGTATTCTGTTCATATTATGGTGTATCTTTCTGAAATATGGTGTATTCCCTCACACCTCTAGCCAAGCTGTTCCAGCACAGCTACAACACTGGCATCTATGCAACAATGTGGAAAACTGCCCAGGTATGTCCTGTCCACAAAAAGCAGAACAAATCTAATCCTGCCAATTACCGTCCCATCGTCTACTCTCAATCAGAAAAGTGATGGAAGGTGTCGTCGACAGTGCTATCAAGTGGCATTTACCCGCTCACTGATGCCCAGTTTGGGTTCCGCCCGGACCACTCGGCTCCAGACCTCATTACAGCCTTGGTCCAAACATGGACAAAAGAGCTGAATTCCAGAGGTGAGCTGAGAGTGACTGCCCTTGAACAAGGCAGCATTTGACTGAGTGTGGCATCAAGGAGCCCTAGTAAAACTGAAGTCAATGGAAATCAGGAGGAAAACTCTCCACTGGCTGAAGTCATACCTAGCACAAAGGAAGATGGTTGTGGTGGTTGGTGGTCAATCATCACAGCCCCAGGACATCGCTGCAGGAGTTCCTCAGGGCAGTGTCCTAGGCCCAACCATCTTCAGCTGCTTCATCAATGACCTTCCCTCCAAAATAAGGTCAAAAATGGGGATGTTGGCTGATGACTGTATAGTATTCAGTGCCATTCGCAACTCCTCAGATAATGAAGCAGCCCATGCCCGCATGCAACAAGACCTGGCTGACGTTCCAGCTTGGGCTGATAAGTGGCAGCTAACATTTGCGCCACAGAAATGCCAGGCAATGACTATCTTCAACAAGCGAGAGTCTAAACGCCACCCCTTGACATTCAATGGCATTACCATCGCCAAATCCCCCACCATCAATATCCCGGTGGGGTCACCAATGACCAGAAACTTAACTGGACTAGCCACATAAATACTGTGGCAGCAAGAGCAGGTCAGAGGCTAGGTATTCTGTGGTGAGTGTCTCACCTCCTGACTCCCCAAAGCCTTTGCACCATCTGCAAGGCACGAGTAAGGAGTGTGATGGAAGACTCTCCACTAGCCTGGATGAGTGCAGCTCCCTGCACCACCGGCGTAACATGGCCGCAGTGTGTACCATCTACAAGATGCACTGCAGCAACTCGCCAAGGCTCCTTCGGCAGCACCTCCCAAACCCGCGACCTCTACCACCCAGAAGGACAAGGGCAGCAGGTGCATGAGAACACCACCACCTCCAAGCTCCCCTCCATGTCACACACTATCCTGGCTTGGAAGTATATCGCCGTTCCTTCATCGTTGCTGGGCCAAAATTCTGGATCTCCCTCCCTAACAGCACTGTGGGAGTTCCTTCACCACACGGACTGCAGGGGTTCAAGAAGGCGGCTCACCACCACCTTCTCAAGAGCAATTAGGGATGGGCAATAAATGCTGGCCTTGCCAGCAATTCCCACATCTCAGGAACGAATTTTTAAAAATGTGTCCATACCCAAGGTGGATTTTTAAGCCCATGTACTCTCCAGATCTGAATCTAAATGAAAATCGGGTCTATTTATAGTTTTTAAGTTTTATCTCTCGTGCATTTACTTTGTATTACAACATGATAGAGCAATTTTAAAATAATGATTTAGGACACAAAATGAGAATACTACATCACTGATTATGAATCAATGCATAAGTTATAATAACTTGCTTTTGTGAATGATACATTTATGCCTTTATTCAAATAAACTTCCTTCATCTGTTTAGAGACAAAAAAGCTCTCACATTATGATGTGAATTATCAAAATTGACTTGACAGGATGTAGTGAAGCATTAATGATTTCATTATGTTATTTTATTAATAGAAGAATTGTAAGGTTAGTCTGTCTGATTGGTCATTTGGTTTATTTGTTTAATACTGCTGAATCTGACTCCATCAGATCCTACTGGATTATTGAATCACCATTAGTCTTTCATGGCAAATGAACCCTTCAGCATTTAATAGAGATGAACATTTTGATTAAACCGAAAAGTTCAAAGTACAATGATGCAGTTATTTTTGGTAGAATGGATGATTTGATGAAGTCATTGGAGCAAGTAATGAATGATAAGTCCTCTCTACTCGAGCACTGCTAACTCCGAGGGTTGATTGTATCCCCGGAGGTTTCATCATATGACTTCTCGCTTCCAATCACCCCGCGCCCCCACGCTCCCGCCATTGGCCGCCCAACAGGCCCATCCTTAGGGGGCACTGCCTCCCCATGCCAGTTGAAAAGCGAGCAGACTATTCATTATCCGATTGGATAATCCTTGACTTTCAATCAAATGGCCTTTTCCCCCATCTCCAATATTTTATATCTAATAAAGGAACGTGATCAAAGAAATGAAAAAAAAACCACTTTTTTTTAATGCCCCAAAAATGTTTCTCCCGGGTTGCTCGCAGCAGTGTGCAAGAGATTAAATTTTAAATACTGGAGACTCCAGGACAATCCTGGAGGTTTGGCAACCCTAACCTGCGCTCACCTGCACTGTTATCTAGTATGGTTCAACATCTAACTTAATGCTCAACAAAGAAGTGCCCGGCTGGATTCCTCTATACCATAACATCTATTTTGTGAAGAATCTTTTACTAAGTTGCTGTTGCAATGTTTTACTACTGCAGCTAGTAATGGTGTTCATTTGGCTGACATGCTGAGGTAGATTTTGAACTTGCCACCTAGGCATAAAACTAGTGTTGCCGATCAGCCGGCCGTTATAGAAAACGATCGATTTTTATTTCCAATTAAATAAATTATTTTGCCCGCAATGCCAGTTTTGCACCTGGGCGGCAAGTTGGAAATCTGCTCCGATGTGTCTCCAGCTAATTCAGCAACAGAACGGTACTCATGGAAATGTTTGACTTACTGCAATAGATTTGTTTTCCTTTAAACCCTAATGGCACAGAGATAACATTTGTAACTGAGCTTTTAACTTCATTCTGAATTATTGACAAACTATGGCCGAGAAATTTGACAGTTTAGCGCCGGCCTTTACCGCCCGATTCAGGGGACAAAATGGCAGTTGCCGTATTTCCGCTTGCTGCTGGCAGGTCCCGCAACAGCCGCCATTTTCGGTTGGGCAGCGGCGCTGCGGATGTCCGTGCTCACAAGAATTATGGAGATTATGTAGATCGTAATGTCAGTGATTGTGTAATGCTCACTTAACGCCCGAACTACAATTTTCAACTTCGCCGCTCCACTTACCAGCCTGTCTTAATTGCGACTAACTGAGCAAGCGTTGACAAGCAGGAAGGAGGTTCCAGCAGCTTTATTTAAAGGGATCATCACCAACAACTTGCTGCTGAATGCCTTCATTCTTATTTAAAGGCTTCTGCTCACACCATTTGTTCACATACATGGGGGCTCAACTGGCAGTCCCCCTTGCACATGAATATCTTAGGGAGAGGGAGTAAGGCAGCAAAGATGAGGAGAAGATGCACACAGAGGGAGGAGGGCTCTCAACAGGAGGCCTTACCCAACTAGAGTCTTCAGAAAGCACTTCTCTTATAGCCACTTAAGTGAGGAGCAGTGCATTAGGAGGCTCCACTTCACCAAGGAGGAGGTCACAGAACTCTGCCACCTGCTGCAACCAGACCTGCAGCCTGAGAGCAGGGCGACCACAGCTCTCCCAGTGGCTCTCAAGGTCACCGTGACCCTCAATTTCTTCGCCAGTGGATCATTCCAGTCTGCAGCAGCAAACATAGCTAACATCTCCCAGTTCGCCATCCATCGCTGCATCCGGGAGGTTGCTGAGGCTCTTTTCACTAGGAGAAGGGATTACGTTTTCTTCTTTCTGAAGAGAGAAAGCAGGACGAGCGCGCATGTGGCTTTGCCAGGATAACGGGCTTCCCCATGGTGCAGGGCGCCATCGACTGCACCCAAATGGCTTTGCTGGTGCCGCAAAACAATCCTGAGATAATCCGTAACCACAAAGGCTACCATTCACTTAATACACATTTGTTGTGCAACCACACCCAGCGCTTCCTGATGGTCAATGCCCGCTATCCTGGCAGCAGTCATGATGCCTTCATCCTGCATCAGTCCGGTGTGCCAGCAATCTTCCAGCCACCACGTCAAACCCAAGAGTGGCTGCTCGGAGACAAGGGCTATCCGCTCTGCACCTGGCTGATGACTCCCCTCCGCAACCCCAACACTCGTGCCCAGCACTCATATAATGAGAGCCATGCTGCCACCAGGAACATCATCGAGCAGACCATTGGGCTGCTGAAGCAATAGTTCCACTGCCTTGACCACTCGGGAGGAGCCCTCCAGTACTCGCCAAAGCGGGTGTCCCATTTCGTGGTGGTCTGCTGCAAGCTTCACAACTTGGCCATAATGAGGATGCAGCCCTTGTCAGCAGGGACTGCGAGACCACCTCAGGAAGAGGAAGAGGAAGAGGAGGAGGAGGAAGAGGAAAAGGAAGAGGAGGAAGCGAGGAGGAAGAGGAGGAGGATGAGGAGGAAGGGAGGAGGCAGGCAGTAAATCCCCCTTCGGCACGGGCTGTCCGTGAACACCTCATCAGACTCCAATTCCAGTGAATGAAATCCCAGATCCCCAGTGCTCACCACATCCCCATCAACCACACCCCTTCATACCATCCTCCTGTCGCGGAATATCACAGTGTCCTCCTGGGCACAAAGCTGAAATGAGAGCCACCACAAAACAAAGATTCCAAACAAAATTATTAAATTTATCAAGAATCAGTTCAAACGTACTATATCAACTAATCACCCTTGTGCGATCTGTCATTCGAGTGCCCTTTCCTGCTCTAGTGCTCCTACACAGTGCTCCCCCAGTGGTTGCAGCATGGCTGGTGGAACGCTGCTGAGTTTCTGTGGGGGGAGACTGCAGGTGGCCTTGCAGCATGGCTTCGAGCAGCTCTGGACCTAGAAGGCCCAGCTCCAGACTGCAGCACTGCGGCATGGGCGGCAGCAGTCTGGGTTACTGGCTGACAGGCAGCAACAAGGGCAATGGCGGAATGCCAGTGGTGGGTACAGGAATGCTGTCATCCTGAGAGAGGTTGGCAGGGTCCTGCTCCACTGACCCACTGCCACTCCCCCGGGGTAGCACCTCAGCATTCCTAGCAATTTGTTGGAGGACAGATTGCTGGCCTGCTGCAACCCCCTTCAAGCCGCGTTCAACATGGGTAAATCCAGCCACGATGGCAGCAGTCTGAGCTTGGGTGGCAGCAAGCTCAGCCTGCATGAGAGCGGTCTGATAGAACATAAGAACATAAGAAATAGGAGCAGGAGTAGGCCAATCGGCCTCTCGAGCCTGCTCCACCATTCAATAAGATCATGGCTGATCTGATCCTAACCTCAAATCTACTATCACTCTCCATCCCACCCGAACCCATGTGATCTCCCGGGAGAGGCGGAAAACCAGATAAAAAACCCAATGGCCAATTTGGGAGAAAAAATCTGGGAAATTCCTCTCCGACCCATCTAGGCGATCGAAACTCGTCCAGGAGATCACTCTGTCCCTGTATTTCCTACAGTACTTACCTTCTGTAAAAGGTGATCTCCACCCCAGCCAGGAACAGGCCCAATTTACTCTTGAAGGACACCTAGCTGGCAGCCTGTTCGATGTCTCCACTAATCCCTGTGAATAGAACCATCTCCTGAAATCTAACACAGAATTAGAACACAAGAAGTAGGAGCAGGACCAGGCTACACGGCCCCTGGGCCCGCTCCGCTACCCACAGGGCCATGACCGTTCCGAACCTAGACTCATGTCCAATTTCCTGCCCGCTCCCCGTAACCCCTAATTCCCTTTACTTCTAGTAAACTGTCTATTTCTGTTTTAAATTTATTTAATGATGTAGCTTCCACAGCTTTCTGGGGCAGCAAATTCCACAGACCTACTACCCTCTGAGTGAAGAAGTTTCTCCTCATCTCAGTTTTGAAAGAGCAGCCCCTTATTCTAAGATTATGCCCCCTAGTTCTAGTTTCACCCATCATTGGGAACATCCTCACCGCACCCACCCGATCAAGCCCCTTTACAATCTTATATGTTTCAATAAGATCGCCTCTCATTCTTCTGAACTCCAATGAGTAGAGTCCCAATCTACTCAACCTCTCCTCATATGTCCACCCCCTCATCCCCGGGATCTTACGTGGCAGCAAGCTGAGGCTGCAGGACAGGGGTCTGAGTTTCCGCTGCAGCACTAAGACATTGGGTCGCTTCCGCCTGTGCTGCAATGGCAGCCGCGATATCGGCCATCACACACAGCATCATGTCTGGGTCGAAACTGTATCTCCTGGAGTTTTCCATCATTTCCAGCATGGGAATCATGGACTCCAAGCTCTGCGCAGAACCCTGTCCAATGTTGGAGGCGGACTCCTCCATGCTCCCTGACATCGCCAAGTGGATCTCTGGCCAGCTTGCCATTGCACCTAGCAATTCGGTGTGCATGCCCAACACCCTTCTTCTGAAGGCCGCCCCATTGAGCTCCTCATCTGAGTCGTGTGCAGCAGAACTCGCCCTCCACGGAGCTGGCCCCCAAGCTAACCCATTCTCCTGGCCTTGCTGCATCCCACCTGAGCGCAGTGCCTCACCCTATACAGATCCCGTATCTACATTACCCTCTAAGTTACGCGCAATGTCAGTTTCTGAGCTGGTGTCTTTGAGTGACAGATACAGTGACGCTGTGTCTTCTTCTTCCCCCCCCCCTCGCTCTCCTCCACTGCCTTGGGGACAAGTTGTGCTGCTACTTGTTCTTGGTTATCTGAAAGCAGAAAGGCACAAGAGTCGGTTTAGGTTAAAGGGAGCAGGGGAAGGCAAGATATCCATGCATACAGCATCAGCAGCTTGTAAGTGAGAAGAGATTGTGAGATGAGGGGGAAGTGGGATGTGAGAAGAAGGATTAGGAATGAGCGTCCCGTTATTGTCCCTAAGGGTTTCAACTTCGCCCGTTGCCATGGCCTCGGTGATTTCCCCTCCAATGATGTTGAGCACCGTCTCCTCCAGTTGGCTCAAGGCCTGTATCACAGCTTGTCCCCCGCCTGTCTGCCATTGCTTCCAGTGATTGTGCGCCACTTTGGTCTGCAAGAGAAAGGGAAGTGTGTGAGTGAATGTGGTGCAATATGTATGGGTGATGTGCTTGCCATAGTTGAATAGCTGCCAGTGCAAAGTGTGAGGTGCGACACAAAACTTGGAAGTATAAGGAACAGTGAGGAGGATAGTGATAGACTTCAAGAGGACATAGACAGGCTGGTGGAATGGGTGGACACGTGGCAGATGAAATTTAACGCAGAAAAGTGCGAAGTGATACATTTTAGTAGAAAGAATGAGGGGAGGAAATATAAACTAAAGGGTACAATCCTAAAGGGGGTGCCTGAACAGAGAGGCCTGAGGGTATATGTGCACAAATCGTTGAAGGTGGCAGGGCAGGTTGAGAAAGCAGTTAAAACAGCTTACGGGATCCTGGGCTTAATGAATAGAGGTATAGAGTACAAAAGCGTGGAAATTATGATGAACCTTTATAAAACACTGGTTCGGCCTCAACTGGAGTATTGTGTCCAATTCTGGGCACTGCACTTTAGGGAGGATGTGCAGGCCTTGGAGAGGGTGCAGAAAAGATTTACAAGAATGATTCCAAGGATGAGGGACTTCAGTTACGTGGATAGACTAGAGAAGATGGGGTTGTTCTCCTTAGAGCAGAGAAAATTGAGAGGAGATTTGATAGAGGTGTTCAAAATCATGAGGGGTCTGGACAGAGTAGATAGAGAGAAACTGTTCCCATTGGCAAAAGGGTCGAGAACCAGAGGACACAGATTTAAGGTGATTGGCAGAAGAACCAAAGGCGACATGAGAAAAAACTTTTGTACGCAGCGAGTGGTTAGGATCTGGAATGCACTGCCTGAAAAGGTGGTGGAGGCAGACTCAATCATGGCTTTCAAAAGGGAATTGGATAAATACAGTGCCTGAAGGAAAAAAATTGGCAGGGCTACGGGGAACGGGCGGGGGAGTGGGAGTAGCTGAAGTGCTCTTGCAGAGAGCCGGCATGGGCTTGATGGGCCAAATGGCCTTTTTCTGTGCTGTAACCATTCTATGATTCTATGTAGGTGTGAGTGTTGCAGCAGTGGTAAGGTTGTGAGAGTGAAGTGAAGCTATGATTGTGAGGTCTGTGTGGTGATAGCTATAGATTGTTGGTAGGTGAGTGATGGGTGTGTGGTGCAGTGAGCAGTGTGTGAGGCTTGTGGTGCAGATGGTGGGAAATGGCATTTGCTGAAGCCTTCACTCACCTTGACCTGCTGTATGAGGTCATTAAACTTCTTGTGGCATTGGATGGAGAACCTGGGGCTATACTGTTGGCCCTCACATAATCAGATATCTCATGCCACAGCCTTCTGCATGTATGGACCGATGGCTTCCTACCGGCTTGCGGGAAGAGGACAGCCCGCCTCCTCTCCACGGCCACCACCAGGGACTCCAGAGCCACATTTGAGAAGCGCCTTGCTCTCTTCCTCTGCTGCCGCTCAGCCATCTCTTCCTAGTTGCTTGTGCTTCCAAGTGGCACTCAAAATGGAATGACAATGGGGTGCTGTTGCATCAATGCAACTCCCCTTTAAGTAATGGATAAAGACTAGGCCAAACATAACTTGGAATTAGACTGCATCCAATATTGGCCCACCTGTTGAGCGGTAAGCCAATGAGCAGCAGTTTTAGCACTGAGACCAGCACTATAATCATGTTAATGAGCACTGAGCACGAATTTTGCATGCTACCAAGACCAGTTTGACCAGTCGCAGCTAAATAACGCTGGGCCATGACACCACCCGTTTTTGGGCCATAACCAATTTCTAGGCCTATTACTTTTGTAAGTTGTTAGGAAGCTGGAAAGTTATCTTTTGATTAATATTTGAGCATTCTTCTATATTAAAGAAAACAGTAGGATGTTCACATCGGACAATAAGTGGAAAAAAGGGACAGAGATACCTTTTGCAGCACTCGTCAAGAAACGTCAAACCATTGCTTACTCTTTACCATGTATACCTCCAGAGAAGACTGATAAAATGTTTGTCTGCTTCCCCTTTTATGGGTAAACTTTGTCATTTGCAATCCTGAAGCTAGTTTATCTGTTCCTGAGTGAAAGGAATATACTATGCTTTTCAGTGAATGATAATTACTTGTCTAGTCACTGTCACAGAAAATATTATCAGGCTTTGAACAGTACTGGATATGGGCACCATAAAAGTAAATGCCAGAAGTAATGGAACGTTTTCTGTTGTGTATCAACCAGATTTAACTTTTACATTCACAGAATTCATAGCAAGCTATTCCACTACAGGCACAAAATGGGCGCAATGATGGGCAGTTTTGGGGAGCAACATCCTGTGCCCGATCAGCGCCAGGGGTATGGGCATCGCCATATTGGCGCCTGTGCTCCCTACCTGAAACAGGTATTGGGCCCCGTACATATGTAAATCAGGGGCCTAACACTTATTTCAGGACCCATGTGCTGAATTGGTGAGCGATGAGCTGAGGTCTTCACAGGTCGCTGCAGCCTAAGCAGTGACCACCACCCAAAAGTATGTTTTAAAAAACGTTTTCATGGAGCTTGGAGGAGCAGGAGTGCTCTAGCTCCAGAGCACTCCTGAGGGCCGATGGTGCCCTTTGGGCTAATACACTGTTCATGTTTGGATATTTTCTGAACAACTATTGCTGTTAGTGATCAACTTATTTGATGCATGGTGCACATAGTGTGTTAACGACAGAACCAGAGGTTTGCATTTTGTTGCTATGATGTTTTCCAATATGACTGCGCGCTTTCTTATTAAAAGCATTGCAAAAGCATTGGTAAATTGAGCTGTGCTGCTGCTTTGTAACTAGGTCAGGAAACAAAGAAAACTCTGAGTTGTTCAAGGAACGAGTAATGATTTATTTGCACCATTGTGTTTAAGAGCATTAGATTATACCTTGTCTCCATTTTTTCATTCTTATAAAATACTAACTTTTTTAGATGGAATGTACAGAAGAGTTTGTTTATGGCTTTGAATCAGTTTCTCAGATACAAGCTGGACAAATCTTTACCAAAACAGAAAATGTGCTACAAATACTGATAGGATTTTCTTTTAGGGTTTCATTGTTTCATTTAACTTTATGAGACTCATAGGGTGTTCGGCATCCATAGCAACACTTCTGTATCAGACACCGACACCCAGTATAATTAGACACTGAGCCAAAGGCCTGCTCAGCACACAGTGCCACATAGCACTGTATAATGTAATTCTTCTTCTTAGGCAGTCCCTCGGAACCGAGGATGACTTGCTTCCACATTAAAAATGAGTTCTCAGGTGACTGATGAGTCCAATGCGGGACCTACAGTCTCTGTCACAGGTGGGGCAGACGGTGGTTGAAGGGACGGGTGGGTGGGGTGCTTGAGTTGTCGTGCGCTCCTTGCGCTGCCTGCGCTTGGCTTCCGCTTGCTCCCGGCGAAGAGACTCGAGGTGTTCGCCGCCTTCCCGGATGCTTCTCCTCCACTTTGTGCGGTCTTGGGCCAGGGAATCCCAGGTGTTGGTGGGGATGTTACACTTTTTCAAGGAAGCTTTGAGGGTGTCCTTGAAGCGTTTCCTCTGCCCACCTGGGGCTCTCTTGCTGTGCCGGAGCTCCGAGTAGAGCGCTTGTTTTGGGAGTCTCGTATCGGGCATGCGGACGATGTGACCGGTCCATCGGAGTTGATTGAGCGTGGTCAAAGCTTCAATGCTGGGGATGTTGGCCTGAGCAAGAACACTGACATTGGTGCGCCTATCCTGCCAATGGATTTGCAGGATCTTGCAGAGGCAGTGTTGGTGGTACCTCTCCAGTGCTTTGAGGTGCCTGCTGTACATGGTCCATGTCTCTGAGGCATACAGCAGGGCGGGTATCACTGCTGCTCTGTAGACCATGAGCTTAGTGCCGGGTTTGAGGTGCTGGTCTTCAAACACTGTCTTCCTCAGGTGACCGAAGGCTGCACTGGCACACTGAAAGCGGTGATGGACTTTGTCGCGATGTCTGCCCTTGTTGACAGTAGGCTCCCGAGATATGGAAAGTGGTCCACGTTGTCCAAGGCCTTGTCGTGGATTTTGATAATCGGGGGGCAGTACTGTGTGGCGGGGGCAGGTTGGTAGAGGACCTTTGTCGTACGGATGTTTGGTGTAAGGCCCATGCTCTCGTATGCTTCGGTGAAGGTGTTGACAATGGTTTGGAGTTCGACCTCCGAGTGAGCGCAGAGGCAAGCGTCGTCTGCATACTGTAATTCGACGACAGAAGATGGGACAACCTTGGATCTGGACTGGAGGCAATGGAGGTTGAACAGTTTCCCGCTTGTTCTGTAAATGAGCTCCACTCCAGTGGGGAGCTTACTGAGGGTGAGATGGAGCATTGCAGCAAGGAAGATCAAGAAGAGCGTTGGTGTGATGACACAGCCTTGCTTGACCCCGGTTCGTACGTGAATGTGGTGGAACCGTTGGTCAGGATCACGGCTTGCATGTCGTCGTGAAGCAGGCGGAGGATAGTGACAAACTTTTGAGGGCAGCCGAATTTGAGGAGGACACTCCATAATCCCTCACGGTTGACAGTGTCAAAGGCCTTTGTGAGATCAAAGAAGGCCATGTACAGCGGTTGGTGCTGTTCCCTGCATTTCTCTTGTAATTGACGTGCGGTGAAGATCATGTCCATTGTGCCCCTTAGTGGGCGGAATCCGCATTGCGACTCTGGGAGGAGCTCTTCGGCCACTGGGAGAAGACGATTGAGGAGGATCCTTGCGATGACTTTCCCTGTGGCAGACAGCAAGGAAACTCCTCTGTAATTACCGCAATCGGACTTGTCACCTTTCTTGAAGATGGTCACAATTACGGCATCACTGAGATCCCCTGGCATGCTCTCCTCCTTCCAGATAAGAGAAATGAGTTCATGAATTTGTGCCAGTAGTGCTTCTCCACCATGCTTTAGTGCCTCGGCAAGGATTCCATCTGCTCCTGAGGCCTTGTTGTTCTTCAGTTGTCGGATGACCTTTTCAACCTCATGCCGGGCTGGGGTTGTGCTGAGACATCCCACAGCATAATGTACTTGGCTCAGTAAGACTCCAAAGATTTGTTAATCAGTCTGTAGTTCCATAAAGCAGTCCGCATTCCCAATGCTCAGTGCCATTTAAAATAGACACTGCATGGGATACCCAGTTGCCATGTTGCTCAACTGTCTAAAAGTGAACCTGTATTTTTATAATTGTTGCCAGTAGTTGCTCTGTTTGTTTGTACTATTGGTGCATTAGCTTTTCGCCTCCTGGAGGCCATTGTCCGGAATTCCACTCCTACAGGCAGACCAAGGCCGTCAATGCCTCTGTGCCAGAACCACCTATATCATAGATGACAATAAATAAGTGCTTGGTTATCTGGATATCAAGACTAAATTTAAAGTCTGCATTTTTCTTTACGGGAAACATTTGGCTGTGGAAAATTGAAACTGTAAATATTGCCTTTCCTGAGAACCTTGAGTTACTATACACTTCTGTTTTGTTTAAGGTGGGGGTTATGAGTTATCTACTAACAGAATGTTGTTTCAGAATAAAGTCACATTTTTTGATTAGAGAAAATTAGACACAATAACTATTTTGTATGTGTGCAAAACTATAAACAGAGTACCCGTGAAAATGAGGCCAATAATAGTTTTGAGCCTGAGTTGTCCATTCTCAGTTAGTATATGTAACAAAGCCTACACTGAGAAAGTTAAGTTTGTGCTGTTTGGGGATGAGTTTGTACAGAAAGGAATAAGGCTGGTACATTAAAAATGAGTTAGAAGTCACCGTTATGTATATTTTATATCAAATCTCAAGTATATTTATGAAACACAGAAGAATCAACCTAAAGACCATGGCCTAGAAATTCAGTGCCCTTAGCGCCGATTTTGCGGCGCTAGAGGGCCTAGCGCTGCAATTGGCGCCGGCGCCGAAATTGCCTGGGGCCCTTCCGCCGCGGTAGACCGGTAGCGCTGCGCCGGCACCGATGACGTCATCGGTGTGCACAGCGTCCCGGTTGCCATGCCGACGGGCCCCAGCGCCGAAATTCAGTTGCGGCCGCCTCGCCCGTGGCAGCCGCAACTAAGACTCTGGCAACAGAGTCTTACATGACTTTGCGCCGGCGCATTAAAGGCCCCGCGGCGGCCGGCCGCTTTCCCGCCGGCCGCCTGGCCGCAGCTCCCTCCCCGGACTTCCCCCCCCCCCCCCCCCCGGAACAGAAGCAAGCCCGGCACTTGTCCGAGGTGCCGGGCTCATTTTTTAAAAGATTTTCGCGGGCCGCGGCCGGGTGCAGGCAGCTCCTCCTTAAGGGAAGGAGGAGGCCTGCACTTCCCGAACCTGCCGCACCGCAGCGGGCGCCGCAGCGCCGGAATAGCGCCGATATTCAGCGCGTAGCGCCAGTTTTCAGGCGCAAACAGCTCTCAGCAGCGCCGGCAGCCGTTTGGGCGCAGAACTATTGAATTTTTGGCCCGCCCAGCGCGACTTAGCTCCGGCACTAACTTCCGGCGCTAAAGCCGTCGCTGCGCCAAAACCCAATTTCTAGGCCCAGGAATCTCTGGGTGACCCAATCTGTCTAATTTTACAGACCCTAGAAATCTCTAGCCATTCCGGTGTACTCCCAACATAAAATGGCTGGAAGGTATGCTGCGATACAGTTATGCCAGGTCCTGAACTAGTGACAGACTTTACGGGATGCCGTATTGGGGGCGTCGATGTAAGGGAGGGTGGAGATGGAGACGGGGACTTGTGCCACGGGATGTCCTGTGCCCCTGGCCTTCAGTGGAACCCTTTGTATAGCCAGCAGAAGAAATATGCCTGGTCAGGTCAGGAGTAGCTCGCAACAATTGGTGTAAGTGGAGTCCTCTTGAGACGAGATGACTCTTGAAGAATATTTTTTTTTAATTAATAATCATTTTACAGTGCAGGACAGTTGCAAGATGTTTCCAGGGAGGGACCCAGAATTCCTCCCCTCCAGCTTATGACTCTTTGGCCAGACTGTCAGCTCTTTGGCAAGGGTGCAGCACCACATGTGCCCCTTGACCTGCCTAAAAAAATGAAACTGTGGGGCCTTCCCCTGACCCCACAGATCAGTGGCAGTGGATGCATCTTGGCACTTAATGCTGGAATGTGGATTTTCAGGTCCACAGTGTTTAATGCTATTATTAAGTCTATTTTTGGTGCAGCTTTACAGTGAGATGTAATTTTCAAACAAAACTCTACACAATATATATACACACACAGGCACAATATAACCAGAAACCATTAAACTTTACAAGAGGACTTGCATGTGGGTTGCTTAAGGCTGCAATTTACATATATTAGCAGTTTGAGGTTGTATTCTTCTTAGGAAAACAACATTTCCAGTTGATCATGAGTGACAAGGCTCTGTTCCAAAGTATTGTTCTTTGTCATTAATGGAAGCCGAAGATTGAAGCAGAGAAGTTAGTGTATGAAGGCGGAATTAGTAAAAGCAGTTGCAGGCAAGTGCCTAAGAATCCTATTTTCAGACTTCTCTGTGATAAGGCACTTTAGACAGTTATCATTGCCTGAGAGGGTGGTAGAGGCAGAAACCCTCATCACATTTAAAAAGTACTTGGATATGCACTGGAAGTGCCATCACCTACAGGGCTACAGGCCAACAGCTAGAAAGTGGGATTTGGCTGGATCTCTTTTTCAGTCAGCACAGACACGATGGGCCGAATGGCCTCCTTCTGTGCTGTAAATTTCTAAATTTCTTTCAAATTGCCCCTTATTTAGCCTCTGTAAGGTTTTAACTATTGCTGGTAGTCACTTAAAGCCATCCAGTCAATAGAGACCAGCAATAATCACTGTTAAGTACATCTACAAGCAGGAAACAAGGCATCTAACCCCAGAGCCACCACAGCTGAACAGAAAATGGCTCCCCCACCCCAAAGTAGAAGAGTTCTGATGAAAAGGTCATCGACCTGAAATGTTGGCCACGAATTTCCCAGCGGAGGTAGGATGGTGGCGTGAGAGCCGGTTTCCGGGTTCCAGACACGAACCTGGCTGCAGCTGCTCTGTAAACAGGATTTTCCCTTGATTGGCCTTGTTAAGCCCACCCTACGGGCTTCCTGGCCAATTAACAGGAAGGGGGTCTGATAACATTGAGTTTGACAGTTGAGCTGTCAGTGTTCTACAGCATTGAGGTGCTGCAAACACTGACAAGCACTGTACAAAGGTGGACGCTTGCACCCAGGTTCTCCAATGACTCCCTCCATATGCATATGGAGGGAGTCACAGCAAGCAAGGAGGTTCTCTTCCCTTCTATTATGTCCGTGTATAATTGAGATACGGACTGCAGGAGTTGGTTATAACAGGTCTTTACTGAATGGAGACAACCTGGAACTACTATGCAAATATTACTACACAGGCTTATATACAGGGGTGGTCACTACTGGTACTGCAGTATACAGGGGCTGCAGAATATAGTTCCTTTTGCAAAGTACATACACTACAATTCCTCCCCTTTTAGCTAAACAGTACATAACATTCGATTAACAATGAAATAACATATTTACAATTACAGTTGCTAGATACATTAGTTGAAGTTAAGCAATTATAAGTTCAGTCTTTGAGAAGGCTTCCTGATTCTGTCTGGATAACGCCTCTTTGGGGTATCAGGTTCTTCTGGCAAAGTTGAGTCGGGATCAATGTCGTTGTTTGGTTCATCTGCTTCCAATATCACCGATTCTGAGGTAGATGCAATTGGTACTTCGGTTTCATCGCCAGGTGTATCAGATCGTGGTGTGGAGTTGACGTTTCCCAGTGACTCTAGAATCTGGTCAGCATGGTGCCTTACAATGCTCTCTCCAATGTCCACGGTATACATTAGAGGTCCTTGCCGTGTACAGATCGTTCCTGGCTGCCATTTCTCTGTGCGGTAGTCCCGGGCCAAAACTGGTTGACCTATCTTAAAACTCCTGGTCGGCCTTTCATTCATATTCTGAAACTGCCTGTTCTCCACATCTCTTCTGATGTTTGGCTTAACCAAATCCAAGCGGCATCGTAGTCTTCGATTGAAGAACATCATGGCTGGAGTTTGGTTGGTAACCGCATGTGTCGCATTCCGGTAGGCAAACAAGAAGTTATCCACCTTGTGTTGTAGGGGTATATCTTCATTACCCATTGCCTTGATAGCCTTCTTGAATGTTTGAACGAACCTCTCGGCCAATCCATTAGTGGCTGGATGATATGGGGCGGATGTGTAATGCTTAACACCATTGTTCTTTAAGAACCTCCGGAACTCTTAAGACACAAACTGTGGTCCATTGTCGGAGCAAATCTGTTCAGGCAGCCCATTCCTGGCGAATATGGTTCGTAAGACTGTGATAGTTTTTTCTGTGGTGGTTGAGGACATTTTTATTACTTCTGGCCACTTTGAATGTGCATCCACCACAATTAAAAACATCGAGTCCATAAATGGACCAGCAAAATCAATGTGCACCCTTTGCCATGGAGATGAGGTCCACTCCCATGGATGTAGAGGGGCTTGTGGTGGGGCGTTTTGGACCTTCTGGCATCCTATACAGCTCTTGGTCATCTCTTCAATTTCTCTATCGATTCCCGGCCACCACACAAACGCTCTTGTAGTGTATGTAACCTGTACCACCTTAAGAGGATACCTTAAGGTGATGGACTACTTTTTGATGGCTCCTGTACATTGTAGTACCGGTGGTGACCACACCGGTATATAAACCCTGTAGAGCAAAGTGTATTCCAGTTTAGCCCTGACCCTCAATTACTAAAGACCTGTTTAATTATTTCTGTAGTCTGTGTCCAGTTATTCAGCATAACTACATTTGGAAACATAGACTCAACAGTGGCGACGAGTCTGATCTTACCTAGCGGCAGTTGCATCAAAGGAAGCTTCGCCTCTGAAACGGGCGTCGATCAAGGACATCCACCCTCAACATCCTGCTGTGCACTGCATAGCACGGGAGGCAATCGGGAACCCGGGTTGGTTTCTGGCCATGAAGTCAAACATCAGTGAACATCCCTTCGATGACAGCGGCGGGTAAGCCCGATCGAGCGGTACGGGGGGGAAGTCGGCCGAGTTGTCAGTAAGAGAAGGGGAGGGAAACGACGAAAAGGGCGGAGAACACGACCGCAGCCGGTGTCAGGGGCCGGACTGCAATCGGGGCAGAGACGCGCAGCAGCCAGAAAAGCGTTTATGTCCACAAGGACCGCGGGAGCGGCGGGGAACAAGAGCAGCAGCGTAGGGGAAAATAAAGGACCGCTGGGAGGCGAGAACGGCAACAGCGCAGTAATCGCCATTTTGAGTCGGCGGGGGAAGAAGACAAGCGCGGGAAAAGCCGCCAAGCGCGGGAAGCCGCCATTTTGAAAAAAATAAAATAAAATAAAATAATAATCATATCCGAAGGAAAGGAAACTCAACAAGGATGCCAAAAACGGGTAACATCACTGCTTTTGATAGCGATGTGGAAGATTGGGCCACTTATATGGAACGCGTCGAAGTTTACTGTACAACGAATGAGGTACCGGAGGATAAGAAAGCACTAACCCTATTAAACTCGATGGGTGCGAAGACGTACGGGTTATTAAGGAACCTTGTAACACCAGATAAACCGGTAGGAAAGAGTTTCGCGGATATTGTTACTATCCTGCAAGAGCATTTAAACCCCACGCCGCTGCTGATAGCGGAACGATTTAAATTCTACAAAAGAATTCAACTTAAAGAGGAAAGCAACGCAGAATTCTTAATCGAACTGCGCAAGTTATCAAAGTACTGTCAGTTCGGTACAGGACTAGCAGACGCACTGAGAGATAAGTTTGTGTGTGGGCTCCTAAGGGAAGGAACCCAGAAGCGACTGCAAGAGGAAAAGGATCTTACGCTGGGCAAAGCTTTCAGCATTGCAGCATCGCACGAGGCAGCAGCATGAGGCACTGCAGAGATACAGCAAAGGCCATTGGAATTCAACACCAATGAAATGGCATTGGGCGCAGTAAAGTGCTATCGTTGCGGAAGGACAACGCATGACCAGAACCAGTGCTGGTTCAAAGATAAAGAATGCAGGCAATGTGGCAAACTTGGTCACATAGCGAGAGTATGCCGGTCAGGAAAGAAGACCAGCAGCAAAAAGTCGCCGCAGGAGAAGTACAAAAAAGTACACAAGGTGACAGAGAACAGTTTGGATGAACAGAAGATGGATTCAGACTCCAGCAGTAAGGAACTGGGTTGTCTAAAAATACATAATGTGGGTAACACAGCAGACCACCAAACTATCTGGGTCATGCTTCGGATAGCAGGAGTCCAAGTGAAGATGGAATTGGACACTGGATCGGCATTGACGGTCATGAATAAGCAAGATTACAAAAGGTTATTCTCGCACATTCCTCTGAGGGATACGGGGATTGTATTGAAAACATACACGGGGCAAATAGTATACCCCATCGGAAAGATAAAAGTAAATGTGGTCTACAATGGTAAAGAAAGTCAGGAAATGGACTTGTATGTGTTACCTGATGGAGGTCCGCCACTACTGGAACGGGGATGGATCCGGAGAATAAATGTGGACTGGCATTCCATACAAGCACTGACTGTAGATTCCTGTAAAGAGGATGACGTCAAACCTAAACGACTGTCCAAAATATTGGACGATGCTAAGGAGGTGTTCCAACAGGGACTGGGAACACTGAAAGGAATTACGGCAAACATCAAGGTTGAAGAACATGCAAACCCAAAATTTTTCAAAGCCAGACCGGTACCTTATGCGATACGACCTGCTGTGGAAGCAGAGGTGGAAGGGCTAGAACGTTCAGGAGTACTGTCAAAGGTGGACTGGAGCGAATGGGCCACACCCATTGTTCCTGTCATGAAGCGTTCGTTGAGCAACAAGCCGGGGGAACCTGGGAAGGTTCGCATCTGTGGCGATTTCAAGATCACTGTTAATCCGGTTCTTCACACGGTGCAATATCCACTTCTGCGGATTGAAGATATCTTCGCTTCGCTGTCTGGCGGGAAACACTTCACCAAGATAGACCTGGCGCAGGCGTACCTACAGATGGAAGTTGATGAAGCGTCACGCCAGTATCTCACGATCAACACACATAAGGGCTTATATCGGTATAATAGACTGGTTTTTGGAGTGGCATCGGCTCCAGCGATTTGGCAAAGGGCCATGGAGCAGGTATTGCAGGGAATTCCAGGCACACAATGCTACCTGGACGACATTCTGATTACAGGAGATGATGATAAGGATCACCTCGCGAATTTGGAGCAGGTGCTCACCAGATTGAAAGAATATGGGCTCAGAGTTAATCGCCAGAAATGTGAGTTCTTTCAAAAGCGAATCTCGTACTGCGGCCACGTCATTGACCAGGAGGGGCTCCATAAGTCACCTGACAAGATCGAAGCTGTTGTGAAAGCTCCCGCTCCGGAAAATGTATCCCAGTTGAGGTTGTTCCTTGGGTTGGTTAACTATTACCACAAGTTTCTTCCAAATTTATCCACGGTGTTACACCCACTGAACATTCTTTTGCAAATGGGAATACCATGGAAGTGGAGCGATGATTGTAAGCGGGCTTTTCAAAAAAGCAAGGCACTGATCACCTCTAAGGAAGTGTTGGCTCACTTTAACCCAACGCTGCCTATTCGCTTAGCTTGTGATGCTTCTCCATATGGTATCGGGGCAGTGCTCTCACATAAGTTTCCAAATGGCTTGGAAAGACCAGTCGCGTTCACATCCAGATCATTGACCTCTGCAGAGCGCAACTATGGTCAGATAGATAGGAAGGCTCTCAGCCTCGTGTGGGGAGTTAAGAAATTTAACCATTACCTGCAAGACCAAAAGTTTACGCTGCTGACAGATCACCAGTCGTTGGTTTCCATTTTTAACCCTAAGAAGGGTGTTCCGGTTATGACTGCGCAGAGGCTTCAGAGATGGTCCCTTTTCCTAGGGGCACATCAATATGATATCGAATTCAAAGGTACAAAGCAACATGGTAATGCTGATGGGCTGTCGCGCCTGCCACTACCTACAGCGGAAGAGGCACCGGCAGTTGACCCTGTCGAGATATTTCACTCGACCATCATCGAATGCTTACCAGTCACCAATGCGGGTATTGAGAGGGAGACCCGAAACGACCCGACACTGTCTCGGGTCTACGATTTGACAGTGAAGGGATGGCCAGCACATGGCGACCCACTGTTACCAGCATTCTCAGCCAGACGAGAACAGCTGTCCGTCTGTCAAGGAACATTGATGTATGGAACAAGGGTGATTATTCCTCCTAAATTAAGGGGGAGAGTTCTGAAGGAATTGCATGAAGGTCATCTGGGGGGAGTCAAGATGAAAAGCCTTGCTAGGGCTTATGTGTGGTGGCCAGGTATCGACAAACAAATAGAGGATCTGACTAAAAGCTGCTCAGGGTGCCAAAAAGTTCAAAACGCACCTCCAATTGCACCGCTGCATCCGTGGGAATGGCCTTCAACCCCATGGCAACGTGTGCATATTGACTTTGCAGGTCCATTCATGGATTCCATGTTTTTGATAGCCGTAGACGCACATTCTAAATGGCCAGATGTGATTAAGATGTCGACCACTACCTCTGAAAAGACGATCGCAGTTCTAAGAACCATATTTGCAAGGAATGGGTTGCCGGAACAAATATGTTCAGACAACGGACCACAGTTCGTGTCAGAAGAATTCCAGAAATTCATGAAAAAGAATGGGGTGAAACACTATACATCTGCCCCATATCATCCGGCTACAAATGGGTTGGCCGAGAGATTTGTACAAACGTTCAAAAAGGCGATAAAGGCCATGAGCGAAGACCATATTCCACTACAACACAAGGTGGACAATTTCCTGATGGCATATCGAAACGCCACGCATGCAGTGACAAATCAAAGCCCTGCCATAATGTTCAATAACAGGAGGTTGCGGTCCCGGTTGGATTTGTTAAAACCCAATGTGCGTAGGGAAGTCGAAAACGAGCAATTCCAGCACGTAAATAACAAGGCCACTCGGAGTTTCGAAATAGGACAACCAGTGTTGGCCAGGGACTATAGGAATGATAAATGGCAATCAGGAACAATTCGTGCCCGACAAGGACCCTTGATGTACACGGTAGACGTTGGAGAGAACGTAATACGACGTCATGCTGACCAACTTGTGGAATCGAGAACAAGGGTCGACCCCATGTCTACGGCAGAGACACCAGTTGAAGAAGTTATTGAGCCTGTAGCATCTACCTCAGACTCGAACGTACATGATGATGTTCAATCCATAGGAGATCAAATGGATGAGTCACCCCAGCAACGAGAACCAGAGACCCCTGAAAGGCGTTATCCGGCCCGGATTAGGAGGCCTCCTCAGAGACTGAATCTTTGAACAGTTTTGTGTGAAAGTTGTATATATGTTATCCATGTAATGTTTAAATTGGGGTGTACACTGTTAAGCTAAAAGGGAAGGAATTGTAGTGTATGTAACCTGTACCACCTTAAGAGGATACCTTAAGGTGATAGACTACTTTTTGATGGCTCCTGTACATTGTAGTACCGGTGGTGACCACACCGGTATATAAACCCTGTGGAGCAAAGTGTATTCCAGTTCAGCCCTGACCCTCAATTACTAAAGACCTGTTTAATTATTTCTGTAGTCTGTGTCCAGTTATTCAGCATAACTACATTTGGAAACACAGACTCAACAGCTCTGGCTAAGTTCTTCATTTTTACCCCTCCCAGATGACCCTCATGAAGCTCATTGAGCACTCTATCCTTCAATTTGGGTGGAATTACTACTCTGGATCCACACATCAAGGTTCCTCTGCACACTGACAGCTGTTCTCTTCTTGGCGAGAATGCTGGCAGCAGTGGTTCGCCATGTGCTGGCCATCCCTTCACCGTTAAATCATAGACCCAGGAGAGTGTCGGGTCATTTCGTGTTTCCTTTTCTATGTTTGCATTCGTCACAGGGAGACATTCGACTATGGTCGAGTGGAATATCTCCACTGGATCCACTGCAAGTTCTTCTTCCACCGTCGGCAACGGTAGGCGCGACAATCCATCAGCATTCCCATGCTGTTTAGTTCCTTTGTACTCGATGTCATATTGGTGTGCCCCTAGGAAAAGGGACCACCTCTGTAGCCGTTGTGCTGTCATTATCGGTACACCCTTCTGAGGGTTGAAAATGGAGACAAGAGGTTGATGATCAGTTAGTAGAGTAAATTTCTGACCGTGCAGGTAGTGATTGAACTTCTTCACCCCCCACACCAGGCTGAGGGCCTCTCTGTCAATCTGGGCGTAGTTACGCTCGGCTGAAGTTAACGAGCGTGACACAAAAGCTATCGGCCTCTCTGAACCATCAAGGAATTTATGTGACAGTACAACCCCAATGCCGTAGGGAGACGCATCACACGCCAGTCTGATCGGTAGTGATGGGTTGTAGTGAGCCAATACTTCTCTTGAAGTGATTAGGTCCTTACTCTTCTGAAAGGCCCGCTTACATTCATCGCTCCATTTCCATGCTACTCCCGTTTGTAGTAGGGCGTTCAGTGGATGCAAAATTATGGACAAATTCGGCAAAAACTTACGGTAGTAATTCACCAATCCGAGGAATGACCTCAGTTGCGACACATTTTCAGGCACTGGAGCCTTAACTACCACTTCAATTTTGTCAGGGGACTTATGTAACCCCTCTTCATCAATCACGTGGCCACAATACGATATCTGTTTCTTAAAAAACTCGCACTTGGGGCGATTGGCTCATAGCCCATGTTCACGTAGTCTAGTGAGCACCTGCTCTAGGTTGGCAAGGTGTTCCCTGTCACTAGGATGTCGTCCAAGTAACACTGAGTCCCCGGAATCCCTTGCAGGACTTGTTCCATCGCTCTTTGCCATATCGCCGGAGTTGATGCTACTCCGAATACCAGTCGATTATACTGGTAAAGACCTTTGTGAGTGTTTATCGTGAGATACTTCCTAGAGGATTCTTCAACCTTCATCTGCAAATATGCTTGTGCTAGGTCAATTTTTGTAAAACGCTTCCCTCCAGATAGTGAGGCGAAGATATCTTCTATCCTTGGAAGAGGATATTGTACTGTGTGAAGGACTGGGTTCACCGTCACCTTGAAGTCCCCACAGATGCGAACCTTCCTTGGCTCCTCAGACTTATTGTTTAACGTTTTCTTCATGACAGGAACGATGGGTGTCGCCCACTCGCTCCAGTCTACCTTAGATAACACGCCTGCGTTCCCCAGATTCTCCAGCTCTGCCTCGACGGCTGGGCGAATTGTATATGGTACCGGTCTTGCTTTGAAAAACTTGGGAATTGCATTCTCTCCTATTTTTATCGAGGCAGTTACGCCTTTAAGAGTTCCCAGTTCTTTTTGAAATACCTCTTTGGCGTTAGCTAACATTGTTGACAATCGTCCAGGAGTGACGTCGTCATCCTTTTTACCAGCCACCGTCAGTGCCTGAATGGAGTGCCAGTCTAAACTTATCTTTCTGATCCATTCACGTCCCAATAACGGTGGTCCACCATCTTGCAGTATGTACAGATACAACTTCTGTATTTCCTTGCCGTTGTATTCAACAGGCACCCTTATTTTTCCTCTGGGGTATACTTTTTGCCCCGTATACATCTTCAAGACAATGGATGTCTCTTTCAAGGGTATGTGTGAGAATAGCCGCTCGTAGTCTCGTCGATTCATGACAGTTAGAGCTGATCCTGTATCCAATTCCATTTTGACTTGGGACCCTGCTATCGTGAGGGTGACCCAAATGGTTCAGTGATCCTCTTTTGCGATTACGTTTGAGACAGCTTAGTCTCTTGTTCCCGGATTCACTATCGCTCATCTGGTCTTCGGAACTACTGTCCGTCATCTTTTGTACTTTCCTGTACGGTTCCTTAGTAGCCTTTTTGTTGTCGTTGGTCTTCTTCCCAGACCTGCAAACTCGTGCAATGTGTCCCATCTTTCCGCATTGCCTGCATATTTTGTCCTTGGACCAGCAGTCCTTCTGGTCATGGGTTGTTCTGCCGCAGTGATAACATTTTGCAAATCCCCGTATCATTTCGTGGGTGCCGTATTCCTGTGGCTTTTGCTGTATTTCCGCAGCTCCCTTGCTGCTGCTTCGTACGATACTGCCACGCTAAAAGCCTTATCTAGCGTCAGCTCTTTCTCTGAGAGTAACCTCTTCTGGGTTCCTTCACTCAGGAGTCCACAGACAAATTTGTCCCGTAGGGTATCTGCCAGTCCTGCTCCGAACTGGCAGTGCTTTGATAGCTTGCGTAGTTCCGTAAGGTAATTAGCATTGCTCTCATCTTTATGCTGATTTCTCCTGTGGAATTGAAATCTTTCTGCTATCAGCAGCGGTGTAGGATTTAGGTGTTCCTGTAGGATAGCAACAATTTCGTTAAACCTCTTCGCCTTCGGTTTGGCTGGAGTAATCAGGTCCCGCAATAGGCCGTACGTTCTTGCGCCCATTAAGTTTAGCAGTACTGATGCCTTTTTCTCATCGGCTACTTCGTTTGCCTCGCAATATACCTCGACCCTTTCCACATACGTGGTCCAGTCTTCTATTGCATTATTGAAGGCAGTAATATAGCCAGTCTTCGGCATCTTGGAAATCTAAGATGGCGCCTCCCACGCTTTGTCTTCTTCCCCGATTTAACAAAATGGCGCCTCCCGCGCTTTCTGTCTTCTCTGCTGTTGCTAACGCCGTTGCTGGCGTTTTATGCCTTGATGGCGATGCCCTATGGTTTTCGCGCACTTCCCCCTGTGCTGCTGCTAACGCCGCTCTCCGCGGTTCCCATGGCAAACTGCAGCTCCTCGCGGCTTTCTGTGCGTTTAATTTTTATTATTTCCCCGTCGTCGGAACAACCCTGCGGGACACTTGCCTCCCGCTTCTCGGGTCTGTACGCTGCCCGGCTTCGTAGCACCGGCCGCGCCCTGTGTGCTCCACCCTCTCTCTCTCTCCTCTTCCCGACAACGCTGCTCGGCCCCGTTGCAAAGCCACCCGCTCGAGCTCTAGACCGCCGCAGCCCAGGAAGGATCAGTGTACTACCTGCCAGCAGCCCGATTAGCTGAAACACCATCGACAGGATAACCAAGCCTCGCTCTTGACAGCCTCTCCTGCAAATCTTCAACTCCGCTGACTCAGAGGCGGATGCCCACGGTCGATGCCCATTTCTTTCTTCCTTCTGGCCTTGACCTCTGATAACTTCGCTTCAGGGATGGATCCCCATGAGGTGGTGCAGACTGTAGGTAAGTTCGTATCTGCTCATCGCCAGTATTATGTCCGTGTATAATTGAGACACGGACTGCAGGAATTGTTTATAACAGGTCTTTACTGAATGGAGACAACCTGGAACTACTATGCAAATGTTACTACACAGGCTTATATACAGGGGTGGTCACTACTGGTACTGCAGTATACAGGGGCTGCAGAATATAGTTCCTTCTGTGTTGTGTATGTACCTTTAAGGGAATAACTGGTCTCAGACTGCAGTACCGGCAGTGACCACCCCTGTATAAAAGGCCCTAGCAGGCTTCTGTAGTTTCAGTTTCCAGGTTGTCTCCATTCAGTAAAGACTTGTTATAATCAACTCCTGCAGTCCGTGTCTCAATTATACACGGACATAATACTGGCGACGACTAAGAAACGAACTTACCTGCAACTCGGCAGCATCTCAGACGACGTTATTGAAGGTCGAAGCCAGAAGAAAGAAAAAAAAATAATAATCCAAAGAAACTCGAGAAACGGGCGTCGACCGTGGGCAACTGCCCTCCAAATCATCGAATTGAAAAGTGCAGGAGAGACTGTCGAGAGCCAGGCTTGGTCTCCAGTCTGTGGTTTCCCAGCTAATCGGGCTGGTGGCAGGTAGTGCACTGATCCTTCCTGGGCTGCGGCGGGCTAGAGCTCGATCGGGTGGCTCTGCAACGGGGCCGGGCAGCGAGTCGTGAAGCAAAGAGAGAGAGAGAGGGTGGAGCACACAGGGCGCGGCCGGTGCTTCGCAGCCGGGCAGCGTTCGGACCTAAGAAGAGGGAGGGAAGTGTCCCAGAGGGTCCGCTCCACGACGGTAACGGTTCTTCAATTAACGGAGCAAATATTGAAGCGCGATAGAAAAATAAAAATACCGCGGAGAGCGGCGTTGGCAGCAGCGATCGGGGAGGTGCGAAGACCAAAAGGTGTCGCCATTACAGGATAGTAAAATAAATATAATCGCCAGCAACAGCGTTGGCAGCAGCGACAGCGGCGGGAAAGCGCGGGAGGCGCCATCTTAACTCGATGTGGAAGAAGGAAAAGCACGGGAGGCGCCATTTTGATCCATTGGGGACGAAGGCAAAGCGCGGGAGGCGCCATCTTAGATTTTCAAGATGCCAAAGACTGGCGATATCACTGCCTTCGATAATGCAATAGAAGACTGGACCACGTATGTGGAAAGAGTCGAGGTATATTGCGAGGCAAAAGAAATAGCCGATGAGAAAAAGGCATCGGTATTGCTAAATTTAATGGGCGCAAGAACGTACGGCCTATTGCGGGACATGACTACTCCAGCCAAACCGAAGGCGAAGAGTTTTAACGAAATTGTTGCTATCCTACAGGAACACCTAAATCCTACACCGCTGCTGACAGCAGAAAGATTTAAATTCCACAGGAGAAATCAGCATAAAAATGAGAGCAATGCTGATTACCTTACGGAACTATGCAAGCTATCAAAGCACTGCCAGTTCGGAGCAGGACTGGCAGATACCTTACAGGACAAATTTGTCTATGGACTCCTGAGTGAAGGAACCCAGAAGAGGTTACTCTCAGAGAAAGAGCTGACGCTAGATAAGGCTTTCAGTGTGGCAATATCGTATGAAGCAGCAGCAAGGGGAGCTGCAGAAATACAACAAAAGCCACAGGAATACGGCACCCACGAAATGACACGGGGATTTGCAAAATGTTATCGCTGTGGCAGAACAAACCATGACCAGAAGGACTGCTGGTCCAAGGACAAAATATGTAGGCAATGCGGAAAGATGGGACACATTGCACGAGTTTGCAGGTCTGGGAAGAAGACCAACGACAACAAAAAGGCTACTAAGGAACCATACAGGAAAGTACAAAAGGTGACGGACTGTACTTCCGAAGACCAGATGAGAGCAATGCTGATTACCTTACGGGGCAGCACGGTGGCATAGTGGTTAGCACTGTTGCCTCACAGCGCCAGGGACCCGGGTTCAAATCCGGCCTCGGGTGACTGTCTGTGTGGAGTTTCCACATTCTCCCCGTGTTTGCGTGGGTTTCCTCCGGGTGCTCCGCTTTCCTCCCACAGACCAAAGATGTGCGGGTTAGGTTGATTGGCCATGATAAAAAAAAAAAAATTTTTAAATTGGCCCTTAGTGTTAGGGGGGATTAAATACATGGGGTTACTGGGATAGGGCTTGGGTGGGATGGCTGTCGGTGTAGGGACCGGGTGCTAGGGTTTGGATGATCAGCGATGATCTCGCTGAATGGCGGAGCAGTCTCGAAGGGCCGAATGGCCTACTCCTGCTCCTATCTTCTATGTTTCTATGTTTCTATGAGCGATAGTGATTCCGGGAACAAGAGACTAAGCTGTCTCAAACTTCACAACGTAATCGCAAAAGAGGATCACCGAACCATTTGGGTCACCATCATGATAGCAGGGTCCCAAGTCAAAATGGAATTGGATACAGGATCAGCTCTAACCGTCATGAATTGACGAGACTACGAGCGGCTATTCTCACACATACCCTTGAGAGAGACATCCATTGTCTTGAGGACATATACGGGGCAAAAAGTATACCCCAGAGGAAAAATAAGGGTGCCTGTCGAATACAACGGCAAGAAAATACGGAAATTGTATCTCTACATTCTGCAAGATGGTGGACCACCGTTATTGGGACGTGAATGGATCAGAAAGATAAGTTTAGACTGGCACTCCATTCAGGCACTGACAGTGGCTAGTAAAAAGGATGACGACGTCACTCCTGGACGATTGTTAACAATCTTAGCTGACGCCAAAGAGGTATTTCAACAAGAACTGGGCACTCTTAAAGGCATAACCGCCTCGATAAAAATAGAGGAGAATGCAATTCCCAAGTTTTTCAAAGCAAGACCGGTACCATATGCAATTTGCCCAGCCGTCGAGGCAGAGCTGGAGAATCTGGAGAAGGCAGGCGTGTTATCTAAGGTAGACTAGAGCGAGTGGGTGACACCCATCATTCCTGTCATGAAGAAAACGTTAAACAATAAGTCTGAGGAGCCAAGGAAGATTCGCATCTGTGGGGACTTCAAGGTGAAGGTGAACCCAGTCCTTCACACAGTACAATATCCTCTTCCAAGGATAGAAGATATCTTCGCCTCACTATCTGGAGGGAAGCGTTTTACAAAAATTGACCTAGCACAAGCATATTTGCAGATGAAGGTTGAAGAATCCTCGAGGAAGTATCCCACAATAAACACTCACAACGGCCTTTACCAGTATAATCGACTGGTATTCAGAGTAGCATCAGCTCCGGCGATATGGCAAAGAGCGATGGAACAAGTCCTGCAAGGGATTCCGGGGACTCAGTGTTACTTGGACGACATCCTAGTGACAGGTGAAGATGACAGTGAACACCTTGCCAACCTAGAGCAGGTGCTCACTAGACTACGTGAACATGGGCTACGAGCCATTCAACCTAAGTGCGAGTTTTTTAAGAAACAGATATCGTATTGTGGCCACGTGATTGATGAAGAGGGGTTGCATAAGTCCCCTGACAAAATTGAAGTGGTAGTTAAGGCTCCAGCGCCTGAAAATGTGTCACAACTGAGGTCATTCCTCGGATTGGTGAATTACTACCATAAGTTTTTGTCGAATTTGTCCACAATTCTGCATCCACTGAACGCCCTACTATGAATGGGAGTAGCATGGAAATGGAGCGATGAATGTAAGCGGGCCTTTCAGAAGAGTAAGGACCTAATCACTTCAAGAGAAATATTGGCTCACTACAACCCATCACAACCGATAAGACTGGCGTGTGATGCATCTCCCTACGGTGTTGGGGCGGTACTGTCACATAAATTCCTTGATGGTTCAGAGAGGCCGATAGCTTTTGCGTCACGCTCGTTAACTTCAGCCGAGCGTAACTACACCCAGATTGACAGAGAGGCCCTCAGCCTGGTGTGGGGGGTGAAGAAGTTCAATCACTACCTGCACGGTCAGAAATTTACTCTACTAACTGATCATCAACCTCTCGTCTCCATTTTCAACCCTCAGAAGGGCGTACCCATAATGACGGCACAACAGCTACAGAGGTGGTCCCTTTTCCTAGGGGCACACCAATATGACATCGAGTACAAAGGAACTAAACAGCATGGGAATGCTGATGGATTGTCGCGCCTACCGTTGCCGATGGTGGAAGAAGAACTGGCAGTGGATCCAGTGCAGTTATTCCACTCGACTATAGTCGAATGTCTCCCTGTGACGAATGCAAACATAGAAAAGGAAACACAAAATGACCCGACACTCTCCTGGGTCTATGATTTAACGGTGAAGGGATGGCCAGCACATGGCGAACCACTGCTGCGAGCATTCTCACCGAGAAGAGAACAGCTGTCAGTGTGCAGAGGAACCTTGATGTGTGGATCCAGAGTAGTAATTCCACCCAAATTGAAGGATAGAGTGCTCAATGAGCTTCATGAGGGTCATCTGGGAGGGGTATAAATGAAGAATTTAGCCAGAGCGTTTGTGTGGTGGCCGGGAATCGATAGAGAAATCGAAGAGATGACCAAGAGCTTTACAGGATGCTAGAAGGTCCAAAACGCCCCACCACAAGCCCCTCTACATCCATGGGAGTGGCCCTCATCTCCATGGCAAAGGGTGTACATTGATTTTGCTGGTCCCTTTATGGGCTCGATGTTTTTAATTGCGGTGGATGCACATTCAAAGTGGCCAGAGGTAATAAAAAGGTCCTCAACCACCACAGAAAAAACTATCACAGTCTTACGAACCATATTCGCCAGGAATGTGCTGCCTGAACAAATTTGCTCTGACAATGGACCACAGTTTGTGTCTGAAAATTTCCAGAGGTTCTTAAAGAACAATGGTGTTAAGCATTACACATCCGCCCCATATCATCCAGCCACTAATGGATTGGCCGAGAGGTTTGTTCAAACATTCAAGAAGGCTATCAAGGCAATGTGTAATGAAGATATACCTCTACAACACAAGGTGGATAACTTCTTGTTTGCCTACCGGAATGCGACACATGCGGTTACCAACCAAACTCCAGCCATGATGTTCTTCAATCGAAGACTACGATGCCGCTTGGATTTGGTTAAGCCAAACGTCAGAAGAGATGCGGAGAACAGGCAGTTTCAGAATATGAATGAAAGGCCGACCAGGAGTTTGAAGATAGGTCAACCAGTTTTGGCCCGGGACTACCGCACAGAGAAATGGCAGCCAGGAACGATCTGTACACGGCAAGGACCTCTAATGTATACCGTGGACATTGGAGAGAGCATTGTAAGACGCCATGCTGACCAGATTCTAGAGTCACTGGAAAACGTCAACTCCACATCACGATCTGATACACCTGGCGATGAAACTGAAGTACCAATTGCATCTACCGCAGAATCGGTAATATTGGAAGCAGACGAACCAAACAACGACATTGATCCCGATTCAACCTTGCCAGAAGAACCTGATATCCCAAAGAGGCGTTATCCAGACAGAATCAGGAAGCCTCCTCAAAGACTGAACTTATAATTGCTTAACTTCAACCAATGTATCTAGCAACCGTAATTGTAATTAGTTATTATTTAGTTGTTAAATGAATGTTATGTACTGTTTATCTAAAAGGGGAGGAATTGTTGTGTATGTACCTTTAAGGGAATAACTGGTCTCAGACTGCAGTACCGGCAGTGACCACCCCTGTATCAAAGGCCCTAGCAGGCTTCTGTAGTTTCAGTTTCCAGGTTGTCTCCATTCAGTAAAGACTTGTTATGATCCACTCCTGCAGTCCATGTCTCAATTATACACGGACATAATATTCTGCAAAGTACATACACTACACCTTCCAAGTGTGGAAGAGATCTCCCCAGGACACCAACACAGCCTGGTTGCACATTGCATAGGAGGACACAAGCAGGGATGTTGTCAGGGGTCCCTGAATGCAGTGGCGCCAACCTTTCAATGATCTCAATGGATCACGAAACGTTACTGCAAAGCCACACGCAAACTCACCCTGCTGTGCCACTCAACACATCCCTATCACTCTGCCTTCCATACCCTTCTCCTGCACAGCCTCACTCACACCAACTAACCTTGCACCTCCACCCAACCCTCTCTATCAACTTTATCACTTTTCCATCTCACTAGCCACCCCTCACACTCACCCTCATCCTACTGCAAGTATACCAAATAACAACACACATTGGTAGGCACTTGAGAGGTTTAGCCAATGTCCATGTGAAGTTTCAGGTAATGTGCTGTCATACATTGAAATCTATTTTTCCAAATGTGTCCCTTATGGGACAGATCTGAGCGCACCTTGAGAAGTGTCTTACTGAGTTCCAGTGATTGTTCAGTCATAACTATCCCCCCCACGCTATAGTGATGAGTGTGCATGGAATGGCTTGGACATTAAAGGGATGCTTCACTGTGCTGGTGTGAGATGGTGTCAACCTGGTGCATCATGTGGCAGCCAGGGTTAACAGCGCCACGTGAAGTAAATCTGGCCATGGTGATGCCATCGCTGGCCTCCCGGGCAGCAATGTTGTCAAGGGCTGATGCCCTGTGTCCAGTGCGGCATCAGGTGATGGTGGAGGAGGTTGGTGATGTTGTTGGTGATGTTGGTGTGCCTGGTGATTTTGGTGTTGGGGCTGATCGTGGAAGGATTCGGAGGACCAAGGTGAGATTTTTTCAAGGGCACCGATGTTGCTGCAATAGATGGCAGCTGCGGGTGTGATGACAGAAGCGATCTCTCAATGGTGAGGGACGTTCTCCCAATGAGGTGCTACTGGACATACAGTTGGATC
This sequence comes from Somniosus microcephalus, assembly GCF_052327205.1. Lineage (NCBI taxonomy): Eukaryota > Metazoa > Chordata > Chondrichthyes > Squaliformes > Somniosidae > Somniosus > Somniosus microcephalus. The sequence goes on along the minus strand of NC_140993.1, from coordinate 86,724,306 downwards.
TAAAAACTTGTAACCTAAAGAAATCTCTATATGTATTAAAAATGTAGTAACCAACATTTTCTGCACTCTGAAACTCACCATCTGCAACATGGCATCCTTTAGACCACTTCTACAGATGTCAGCTTTTCAGAAACATCAGAACAGACTCAAAACACGCCAGGGTGAGCTGGCATGTTCCCCGAACAGTGGGTAATCCGTGGGGGAGAACGTAAAATTAGAAGAAAGTCTCAAAATAGTCTTAAATTGGCTCTTAGCAAGCCATTTAAGTAGCTCATTTGTATCCCCGTCCACTTGGTGTGGGGTCAGTTCTGCGCTGACAGACCCAATACCTGGGAGACTCGCGTGGAGGCGGGTTGACAGCGGGTTTCCTACCTGCTGTCAATCTTTGCTATTTTAACAGCGGACCTGCCTCCAAAACCGCCCCCCAGAGCACCGGCAAATTCGCAGCTGTTAACTCTGTTTCTCTCTCCACAGATGCTGCCTGACCTGCTGAGTATTTCCAGCATTTTCTGTTTTTATTTCTAACAGAGAGACCGCTACTTCTACAAAGACAAAGAGAGAGATACTACTCCAGACTGTTTGCTACTCCACAAAGATTACTACAGATTGTCCACTGCTAATTGCTCGGCGGGTGCAGCACGCTCTATTGTTAGATCCTCATTTTGGAGGGAGATCTCCCTATATTCAATTAACCAATCAGAGTGACACGTGTGTCAGAAGGTCTCCCCCCTCCCCCTTTTGTCAATCAAACCTGATAACTGTGGAGTCCTGTGACTGTCATTGTGTCACTGGGGTATGGCTTTATCCCCAGCATAACAAAACTTATAGCCTTTTCTTTGTCAATCTTGGATTTCTGACGAGTTTTTTTCATACAAATGGGGATATGTGACATTTTTATGCTCCATTAGGTGTGATTCTAAATGGTCTGAGTTAGGGGTAATGGCTTCTCATACTAGTAAAGAATGCCTGTAGGATAAACACAGATCTTCTGGTTTACAAGGATGATACTAGAACTGAAAGGTTATAACTATCAGGAAAGACTGAACAGGCTGGGGCTCTTTTCTCTAGAAAGGAGAAGGCTGAGGGGTGATCTAATAGAGGTCTTTAAAATTAAGAAGGTGTTTGATAAGGTAGAGAAAATGGCCGGGAAATTGGACTCGTTTGCGCTGGCCGTTAAGGCCAGTTTGGAAGAAAAATTGGTAGCCGCCACACTTCTGCCCATTTCCGGCAGGTCTCACGATGGGTGCCATTTTGGGCATGTTGGCAGCACTGCCATTGCCTGCGCTCATTGCAGGTATGGAAATAAGGCAGATCATGACATCAATGAGTGTCCGACGCTGATTTGACGCATGATCTGCCATTTTGGACGTTGTTGCTCCTTTTAATGTTCTCTCCAAATCACGACCAGCTGAACATGCATTCAGCAGCAGGAAGGACAACCCACCAACGCTATTTAAAGGGATCATCAACAACTTGCTGCTGACTTGCTTTTTCTTTTCTACTGGTAAGTTTGTGCAACTGTTTGGAGTTTTCTACAGTTATTTAGAGTTGCTGTGGTGACAGGGAGTATTGCTGCAAGTGGCAAACGTCTTGTTTCTCATTTAAAGGGTTCTGCTCCTACCACTTGCTCCCTGTCATGGGGGCTCTGCTTGCAGTCCCCCTCATACTTGAGTATGACAGGGAGATGGAGTGGCAGCAGCAAAGAAGAGGACAAGATGCTCCCAGAGGGAGGAGGAGGAGGGGCAAGAGGGCTCTCAGCAGGAGGCCTTACCCACCTAGGGTGCTCCGAGAGCACTTCTCCTACCTCCACAAGCCAGGAGCAATATATTAGGTTGCTCCACCTCACCAAGGAGGTGGTCACAGAACTCTGCCACCTCCTGCAACCAGATCTGCAGTCTCAGAGCAGGGCATCAATGGCGCTGCCAGTGGCCCTCAAGGTAACCATGGCCCTCAATTTTTTCACCACCGGATCCTTCCAGTCTGGAGCAGGAGACATAGCTAACATCTCCCAGTTTGCCATCCATCGCTGCATCCAGGAGGTCACAGAGGCTCTGTAGTCCAGAAGAAGGGACTTCATTGTCTTCTCTCTAAACAGAGAGAAGCAGGAGGAGCACACATGTGGCTTTGCCAGGATATCGGGCTTCCCCATGGTGCACGGCACCATCGACTGCACACACATGGCTTTGCTGGCACCACATACCAATCCTCAGATGTTCCATAACCACAAACACTACCACTCACTTTGATGTGCAGTCGGTGTGTGACCACACCCAGCGCATCGTAATAGTGAATGCCTGGTATCCTGGCAGCAGTCATGATGCCTTCATCCGGTGCTAGTCAGGTGTGCCAGGAATCTTCCAGCCACTACGTCAAATCCAAGGGTGGCTGCTCGGAGATAAGGGCTATCCGCTCTGCACGTGGCTGATGGCTCCCATCCACATCCCCACCACTCATGGCCAGCAATCGTATAATGAGAGCTATGCCACGAGGAACATCACCGCGCAGTCCATCAGTATGCTCAAGCAACGGTTCTGCTGCCTTGACTGCTTGGGAAGAGCCCTCCAGTACATGCCGGATTGGGCGTCCCATTTTGTGGCGATCTGCTGCAAGCTCCACAACTTGGCCAACATGAGGGTGGGGCCCTTGCCACCACAGGTTCTGGGACCACCTCAGGAGGAGGAGGAAGCGGGCAGCAGATCCCCGTTCTGGACGGGCTATCTGTGAGCGCCTCATCAGACTCCAGTTTCACTGAATGAAACCCCAGATCCCCGTTGCTCACCATCTTACCATCCCTCTGTCACAGAACATCACAGCGCAGCATCCACCTGGGCACAAAGCGGAATTGAGAACCACCACAAAACAAACATTCCAAACATAATTTATAAATTTATCAAATTAATATTGAAACAACAACGTCAACTAATCATCCTTGTGCACTCCCTTAGTGTCCACCTTTCATGATCCTTTACCTACTCTAGTGCTCCTACGAAGTGCTCCCCCAGTGGCTGCAGCATGGCTGGTGGAAGGCTGCTGACTTTCAATGGGGGGGAGACTGCAGATGGCCTTGCAGGACAACCTCGAGCCTGGAAGGCCGGCTGCAGACTCCACCACCACGGCATGGGCAGCAGCAGTCTGGGCTGGCTGGATGACATGCAGCAGCAAGGGCTCCGGTGGAGTGGCAGTGGTGGGAGTACAAATGCTGTCATCCTGAGAGAGGACAGCAGGTTCTTGCTCCATAGAGCCACTGCCAACTCCTCAGCATTCCTAAACATCTGTTGGGGGACAGATTGCTGGAGAGCTGTGAGACCCTGGAAGCCCCTTTCCACACTCGTAAACCCAGCCACGATGGCAGCCGTCTGAGCTTCCACTGCAGCACTGAGATGTTGGGTCACTTCTGTCTGTGCTGCAATGGAAGCTGCTACATCACCCATCACACACAGCATCATGGCTGGGTCCACAAGGTCTCTCCTGGAGTTGCCCATCATTTCCCACTTTGAAATCATGGGCTCTAAGCTCTGTGCAAAGCCCCGGCCAATGTTGGAGCTGGACTCCTCCATGCTTCTTGGCACCGACAAGAGGCTCTTTGGCAGGCTTGCCATTGCACCTAGCGTACCCATCACCCTTCTTCTGAAGGCCGCCCCATCGAGGTTATCATATGAGTCTTATGCAGCAGGACTCGTGTGCGAACTCGCCCTCCGAGGAGCTGGCACACGAGCTACCTTTTTCCCCTGGCCTGGCTGCAGCCCACTTGAGCCTGGAGACTCAGCAAGTACAGATCCCGCTTCTATGCTACCCTCTAAAGTCTGTGCACTGCCATTTTCTGAGCTGGTGCCTGCGATTGTCAGATTCAGTGGCAGTGCCTCTTCTTCTCCTTCACTCTCCTCCTCCATCATTTCAGGGACAGGCTGTGCTTGTGGGACATCTTGGGTCTCTGAAAGGAGAAAGGCACAAGGGTCAGGCTGTGGTGAGGGGAGGTGGGGAAAGCAAGATATCTATGCATACACCATCAGCAGCTTGTAAGTGAGAAGAGATTGTGGGATGAGGAGGATGTGGGATGTGAGACAAAGGATTAGGTATGAGATTACCATCATCATTAGCAATGCTTTCAACATCGCCGCTCGCCACAGACTCTGTGACAGCTCCTCCAATGATCTCCAGCACAGCTTCCTCCAGCTCTGTTAGGTTCTGCAGACGGGTTTCCCCTCCACCCGTCTGCTGCTGCTCCCGGTGGTTATGAGCCACCTTTGCCTGCAAGGGACAGTGAAGTCTGTCAGTGAGTGTGGTGCAATGTGTTTGGGTGATGTGTCTATCGTGGTTGAGTAGCTCGCAGTGTGTGCAAGGTATGAGATATGGGTGTGAGTCTTGCAGCAGCGGTACATGTGTTGTGACGGAATATGCCATAATTCAGAAAAATACACCATCCTATGAACCTTCTGATATTATTAAAACATGAGAAACTGGGTTTAAAAATCTAAAAAACCTCTGAGATAAAGATCAGTTGTTAACAAAGTTGTAAACACCACAAGCTTTTGAAATGGGAATTGGTTAAAAATACTAAAACAATGGCCCTATTGAAATAGCAGTTTGTTGCTTCCAGAGAATCTGGAGTTTGGAGGGAACACAATGAAATGCCCAGTTTAAAGTGTTAAAAACTAACACATTGAACAGGAACACAGAAACATTAAAAGAGGCATGTGCCTTTGAAAAGATGACATCAAGTAAAAGAAACACCTGCTGGTCAAATAGTTTTTATGTTAAGCTTGAAATATGGAGTCCCAAAGTCTGTTAATATAACCAACTAAGATGGCTAGGAAAACAAACACCCTAGTTGAAGTGTCTTTAATTTACATGTAGTAAATATGATACCAACAGAACACTTTGAAGATATGACTTCAATAGATGACACCAAGCAATCACATGGTTTTTGTATTGAACTTGGAGCAGTTAGGAGTCATGACATCTGCTAAAACCAGTTCAGCCAATATTAAGAATTGAATGGAAAACCATCGATAAGAATGACATCAAATAAATACTACTGTCATATTGTTTTTATGATACGTTTTGGAACACCTAAAGGTAGAGACAGAAGTCTGAGAGTTGGCAGCTGAAATGGCATTAAGAATAGAAAGAAGTCAACACAAAGAATGAATAAAGCTTACATCAGCAGAAAGCTTCAAAGGAGATACCATTGAAAAAAGAATATAAAAATAAGAGCTTTTCAGATGAAAAGTCAGACGTCGCTGGAAACGGGCAAGCGTTTCTCTTAACTTCAGAGGCATCTCTGTAAGTTTTTAACTTTGAGTCTCGGGGATTAAAAGGTACTTATAATTTGATTTTGGTGGATGTTCTGGATTTAGAAATAAGTAAGAAATGTAGAAATGTAACGAAGTAAAGATTTGAAAATAAGGATATAATTGCAAAATACTGCGGATGCCGGAAATCTGAAATAACAACAGAAAATGCTGGAAATACTCAGCAGGCCAGGCAGCATCCGTGGAGAGAGAAACAGAGTTAACGTTTCAGGTCTGGGACCCTTCATCAGAACTGGAAAAAGCTGGAGATGTAACAGATATTAAGCAGGTGCAGAGACAGGGGGGGGTGTTAGGAGGGGAGGAAGAAATAGAAAGAATATCCTATACTTTTGTAAGAGGCTGGAAAGATAAAATGTTGCAAATGGGAATGGCAAAAATCATACTGCATGAAAAATGTGGGCAGGGATAATTATCTGAAATTGTTGAACTCAATGTTGAGTCCGGCAGGCTGCAAAGTGCCCAATCGAAAGATGAGGTGCTGTTCCTCGAGCTTATGTTGAGCTTCATTGGAACAATGCAATAGCCCGAGGACAGAGAGATCAGAGTGGGTGTGAAGCGGTGAATTAAAGTGACAGGCGACCGGAAGCTCAGGGTCACCCGTACAGACTGAACGGAGGTGTTCCGCAAAGCGGTCGCCCAATCTGCGTTTGGTCTCCCCAATGTAGAGGAGACCGCATCGTGAGCAGCGAATACAGTATATTAAATTGCAAGAAATACAAGTAAATCGCTGTTTCACCTGGAAGGGGTGTTTGGGGCCCTGGACAGTGGGAAGGGAGGAGGTAAAAGGGCATGTGTTGCATCTCCTGCGCTTGCACGGGAAGGTGCCAGGTGAAGGAGCAGGGCTGTTGGGGGTGATTGAGGAGTGGACCAGGGTGTCGCGAAGGGAGCGGTCCCTTCGGAATGCTGAAAGGGGAGGTGAGGGGAAGATGTGTTTGGTGGTGGGATCACGTTGGAGGTGGCGGAAATGGCGGAGGATGATCCGTTGAATGTGGAGGCTGGTGGGGTGAACCGCAGGAGATGCAACACATGCCCTTTTACCTCCTCCCTTCAGATAATTATCCCTGCCCCCATTTTTCATGCAGTATGATTTTTGCCATTCCCATTTGCAACATTTTATCTTTCCAGCCTCTTACAAAAGTATAGGATGTTCTTTCTATTTCTTCCTCCCCTCCTAACACCCCCCCCCCCGCTGTCTCTGCACCTGCTTAATATCTGTTACATCTCCAGCTTTTTCCAGTTCTGATGAAGGGTCCCAGACCTGAAACGTTAACTCTGTTTCTCTCTCCACGGATGCTGCCTGGCCTGCTGAGTATTTCCAGCATTTTCTGTTGTTATTTCAGATTTCCAGCATCCGCAGTATTTTGCAATTATATTAGTGTTTGGTTCACTGCCGCCTCTCTTCTAGGAATGCCTACCTTGAAGAAGTTCTGCTCTTCTCTCCGACGGGAGTTCCGTTTATCTATTCAACCTTGTTCATCTTCATTGCTTTCAGTTTCCCTTCTCGTTTTTGACCAGGTATCTGCCAAGACTCGGTTTCACAGCCACATCTCTTTCCTCAGTAACTGTCTCCGGTTCAGAGTTATTCCACATGGATTCCAACTAAACTTCCACCCTTCATGTTTTGGATCCACCCAGGATTACAAATATCTCCTCGATATTCATCGTTCTTCAAGCTACTGCTCTCGCCGCATCTTGAGATCCACGCTCAACGCCATGCGCCGCCACATGAACAACCTCGACCTCTCTCTTCAGCAGCACCGACACACTCTATTTCAATGCTGTCCGGGTCCACAGTTCCATTTCATCCTTCGACTCATCCGACGCTTCAACAAAAAACTTTTTTTCTTCCTTTCTGATGTCAAGGATCACAAGATTTGTCAACTCGTGGACACCAACGCCCCCCCAGAACCTTCTTCCCCGTTACTTTCCTCCGATCCGATCCCTTCTTCCAGTCTCACCCCCTGCCGTGTTTTCACTATCCCCTCTGACCTTCCCCTCTCTGACCCCGAAAGTTCAGTCCTCAACAAAGGCCTGAGCTTCATCCCCTTACGCCCCCACGTAATTGAATTACGAGCTCGGCACGATGCTGTGCTCTTCTTCCGTCGCCTTCATCTCCGTGCCCACTTCTTTGGCCAGGAGTCTTCCCCCCGCACGCTGATCCTTTCTCCCGCTTTCTAAATTCTCGTTCTACTTGGATCCCTCCCTCTGGCCTTCTACCCTCTCTAGATCTTTTCATTGCTAACTGCCGACGTGACATTGGCCGTCTCCATTTCTCTGCTCCCCTCACTCACTCCAACCTAACTCCCTCTGAACTTGCAGCACTCCATTCTCTCCGATCCAACCCGAACATTATCATTAAACCTGCTGATAAGGGTGGTGCTGTTGTTGTTTGGCGAACCGACCTCTACCGTGCGGAAGCTGAACGCCAACTCTCCAACACCTCCTCCTACCTCCGCCTGGACCATGACCCCACTAGCAAACATCAAGCCATTGTTTCCAAGTGTGTCACTGACCTCATCTCCTCTGGAGATCTTCCCTCCATGGCCGCCAACCTCATAGTCCCCCAACCCTGCACAGCCCGCTTCTACCTCCTTCCCAAGATCCACAAACAGGACTGCCCTGGTAGACCCATCGTTTCAGCCTGTTCTTGCCCCACGGAACTTATCTCTTCCTATCGCGACTCTATTTTTTCTCCCCTTGTCCAGTCTCTTCCCACCTACATTCGCGACTCTTCCGACGCCCTCCGTCACTTTAACAGTTTCCAGTTTCCTGGCCCCAACCGTCTCCTTTTCACCATGGACGTCCAATCCCTCTACACCTCTATCCCCCACCAGGACGGCCTTCGGGCGCTCTGTTTCTTCCTTGAACAGAGGCCCAACCAGTCCCCATCCACCACCACCCTCCTCCACCTGGCTGAACTTGTTCTCACATTGAACAACTTCTCCTTTGACTCCACTCACTTCCTCCAAATTAAAGGTGTTGCTATGGGAACCCGCATGGGCCCTAGCTATGCCTGCCTGTTCATGGGACATGTGGAACATTCTTTGTTCCAGTCCTACTCAGGTCCCCTCCCTCACCTCTTTTTCCGGTACATCGATGACTGTATTGGTGCCGTTTCCTGCTCTCGCCCTGAACTGGATAAGTTCATTCACTTTACTTCCACTTTCCTCCCTGCCCTCACCTTCACATGGTCCATCTCCAACTCTTCCCTTCCCTTCCTTGACTTCTCCGTCTCCAATTCTGGCGATCAGCTTTCAACAAACATCCACTACAAGCCCACCGACTCCCACAGCTACCTGGACTACACTTCCTCCCACCCCGCTTCCTGTAAGGACTCTATTCCATTCTCCCAGTTTCTCCATCTCCGCCGCGTCTGTTCTGACGATGCCACCTTCCATACTAGTGCTTCTGACATGTCTTTCTTTTTCCTCAACCGAGGATTCCCCTCTACTGTGGTTGACACGGCCCTTGACCGTGTCCGTTCTACTTCCCGCACTTCTGCTCTCACCCCTGCCCCTCCCTCCCAGAACCACAATAGGGTTCCCCTTGTCCTCACCTTTCACCCCACCAGCCTCCACATTCAACGGATCATCCTCCGCCATTTCCGCCACCTCCAACGTGATCCCACCACCAAACACATCTTCCCCTCACCTCCCCTTTCAGCATTCCGAAGGGACCGCTCCCTTCGCGACACCCTGGTCCACTCCTCAATCACCCCCAACAGCCCTGCTCCTTCACCTAGCACCTTCCCATGCAAGCGCAGGAGATGCAACACATGCCCTTTTACCTCCTCCCTTCCCACTGTCCAGGGCCCCAAACACCCCTTCCAGGTGAAACAGCGATTTACTTGTACTTCTTGCAATTTAATATACTGTATTCGCTGCTCACGATGCAGTCTCCTCTACATTGGGGAGACCAAACGCAGATTGGGCGACCGCTTTGCGGAACACCTCCGTTCAGTCCGTACGGGTGACCCTGAGCTTCCGGTCGCCTGTCACTTTAATTCACCGCTTCACTCCCAATCTGATCTCTCTGTCCTCGGGCTATTGCATTGTTCCAATGAAGCTCAACGTAAGCTCGAGGAACAGCACCTCATCTTTCGATTGGGCACTTTGCAGCCTGCCAGACTCAACATTGAGTTCAACAATTTCAGATAATTATCCCTGCCCCCATTTTTCATGCAGTATGATTTTTGCCATTCCCATTTGCAACATTTTATCTTTCCTGCCTCTTACAAAAGTACAGGATGTTCTTTCTATTTCTTCCTCCCCTCCTAAACCCCCCCCCCCTCAACCCCCTGTCTCTGCACCTGCTTAATATCTGTTACATCTCCAGCTTTTTCCAGTTCTGATGAAGGGTCCCAGACCTGAAATGTTAACTCTGTTTCTCTCTCCACGGATGCTGCCTGGCCTGCTGAGTATTTCCAGCATTTTCTGTTGTTATTTGAAAATAAGGATCTCTGAGAAATAAGAAATGTAAGCTATTTGTTTTTGAACTGTAATGTTGCGATGGACTCACCAGCTGTTAACTACATGTCGGTTCTTTAATAAATTTAGATATTTTTAGAATTGTCTCAAATAGTATTTCTGTATCAAACTCGCGAACTCAAATCTCAGTAAATTCTTTGGTGAAGAGTTGCAGAGTTCTGGGGGTATTCCGGACTCTCATAATATCCAGAAGGTTACAGTCTGGTTAAACTTATTAAAAGTGCTATCCGGAGGATGGTAACATCTTCACGTCATTCCTTTCCTTTAGGGAGAGATAGTCTGAACCTTTAGACCCATTTAAGCATCTTATAGAATTCGGCTATCTTTAACTTTAGTTGAAGGTGAACGTCTGGGGAATACGCCTGTTCTGGGGTAGCTCGAAAAGGGCTAGGACTAGTAATTATCCCTTCAGTGTGAGGGTGAAGTGAAGCTATGATTGTGAGGTACGAGTGGTGATTGCTAGAGATTGTTGTTAGTTGAGGGATGGGGGTGTGGTGCATTGAGCAGTGTGTGAGGCTTGTAGTGCAGATGGTGGGATATGGCATTTGAAGATGCATTCCCTGACCTTGACCACTCGTGTGAGGTCATTAAACTTTTTGTGGCACTGGATCCAGGTCCTGGAGAAAACACTTGTTGCACTGATGGCTTCAGCTATCTTCTCCCACAGCCTTCTGCTATTTTGCCTTGAAGGCTTCCTGCCCCCTGCTGGTAGAGGACCTGATGGCTTCTTTGAACCCCCAGGACCATGGGCTACAGTGCTGCATCAGAAAATCTCCTTGCCATTTTTTGGTGTTAACGGGTTGTGTAAAGCCCCCGAATTTTTTGCCCAATGTATCATTACCAGAGCTACTGACTTGTGATGACTGAATAAGTTAAATTGCATTTTTATTATATGATATTTTGGGACAGTTGCCAATATTTTTAGGATCGAATTCTACAGCATTTTCCATGAAAACTGGAATTCAATGGCCTTCGTTATTATTATATCTTCCTTTACCTATATCTTGCCTTTTGTAAAGCCCAAGTTACCTAGCAAGATGGTAGGTAATGCCTACCAATTTGGAGATGGGCCCCTGTAAGCCATTCAGAGAAACATTTGCTTTCTTAAAGGTCCTCTGGCATTCAGCACCATGCAGGATAGGGATGATTGGAATTAATCTGTTTTGAGTTTGAGAGGTGGTGAAAATCTTTCCGGCAACAGTGTTCTGTACTTCTTATCTGAGGCTCAGCAATAACATGCGACAAATATGAAGTGGTTCTGTCTTTATTTGTTTGATTTGGCAGCTGCCCCATTAAATCAGGCACGGTGTTTGAGAGTTCAAAAAGACAACTACACAGCCTCAGTCCTGCATCATTACATATATTATGAGGTGGAGTCGAAGTCCCGTCTTTGTACTGAGGACACCCTTCATCGTGTTGTGTGGCCCGACCACTGTGCTAAATGGGATAGATTCAGAACAGATCTAGCAGCTCAAAACTGGGCATCCATGAGGCGCTGTGGGCCATCAGCAGCAGCAGAATTGTATTCCACCACAATCTGTAACCTCATGGCCTGGCATATCCCTCATTCTACAATTACCATCAAGCCAGGGGACCAACCCTGGTTCAATAAGGAGTGTAGAAGAGCATGCCAGGAGCAGTACCAGGCGTACCTAAAAATGAGGTGCCAACCTGGGGAAGCTGCAACACAGGGCTATATGCATGCTAAAAAGCGGAAGCAGCATGCTATAGACAGGGCTAAGCGATCCCACAATTAATGGATCAGATCAAAGCTCTGCGGTCCTGCCACATCCAGTCGTGAATGGTGGTGGACCATTAAACAACTAACGGGAGGAGGAGGCTCCATGAATATCCCCATCCTCAATGATGGTGGAGCCCAGCACATGAGTGCAAAAGACAAGGCTGAACAACAACAAATTACAACAACTTATATTTATATAACGCCTTTAACATAATAAAACATCTCAAGGCACTTCACAGGAGTGTTATCAAATTTGACACCGAGCCACATAAGGAGATGTTAGGGCAGATGACCAAAAGCTTTGTCGACGAGGTACAGTTTAAGAAGAATCTTAAAGGAGGAAAGAGAAGTGGAGAGGTGGAGAGATTTAGGGAGTGAATTCCAGAACTTAGGACCTAGGCAGCTGAAGGCACGACCGCCAATGGTGGAGCATTTAAAATCGGGGTTGTTCAAAAGTCCAGGATAGGTGGAGTGCAGAGGTCTTGCGGGGTTATAGGGCTAGAGGAGATTACAGAGATAAGGAGGGATGAGGCCATGGACAGATTTAAAAACAAGGATAAGAATTTTAAAATCGAGGCGTAGCTTAACTGGGAGCCAATGTAGGTCAGCAAGCACAGGGGTGACGGGTGAACGGGACTTGATGCGAGTTAGCACACGGGCGGCAGAGTTTTGGATAACCTCAAGTTTATGGAAGGTAAAACTAGGGAGGCTGTCCAGGGGTGCAATTGAATAATCAAGTCTAGAGGTGATAAAGGCATGGATGAGGGTTTCACCAGCAGATAAGTTGAGGTAAGGGTGGAGACGGGCGATATTACAAAGGTGGAAATGGCCAGTATTAGTGATAGAACAGATATGAGGTAGGAAACTCAATCCATGATCAAATATGACACCAAGGTTGCGAACAGACTTGGTCAGCCTTAGACAGTTGCCGGGGAGAGAGGGCGAATCAGTGGAAAGGGAACAGAGTTTGTAGCGTGAACCAAAGACAATGGCTTCGGTCTTCCTGATAATTAATTGCAGCAAATTTCTACTCATCCATTGTTGGATGTTGGACAAGCAGTTTGATAATCTAGAGATGGTGGAAGGTTTGAGAGAGGGGGAGGAGAGGTAGAGCTGGGTATCATCAGCATACATGTGAAAACTTAGGTTGATTGCCAGATGATGTGACTTGTAGGAGGGCATCCTTTACCTGGTTTACGGTAACTTACCTGGTCAGGCAGCCTTTTCCACTGCACTGTGACCAATTCCAATCAGCAGTTTCGAATCACTAAAACCTCCCCTCCAGTTCTGACTGGAGGAACTTATAATTAATGATATATTAAAAACGGATAAATGGTCTGGATGCAAGAAAGTCAAATTTTTTTAAAACTAAAGAAACTACACCACACGATCAAAGTAATCATGGTAAAATTGCTTAACAGGGGAAGGCAGATGGCAAAAACGAGGGATAAATGGCTACAATGTTAATCTTACAATCTTAGCAACATTTCCCTTAAATTACCACCCCTTTACTTCTCACTAGATTGTCTTGCTAGTGGGTCAGAAGCCTTGCTCACTTGCAGTCCAAAGAGTAAAAGAGAAGAGAGTGAGAGGACTTCCTGGGCTTAATCTTTATACCCTGGGAGTCCCTGCTGTTTTCGCGCCGAAAAGGTCCGTGCGCAATTTCGCGCCGAAAAGTCCGAATACACAAGAGAAGGGCTTTTAACTTCTTCCATTCATACATGGAGACATCACGTAGTAGAGTCAATTTCAGTGAATGGATTTGTGTAAACAACGCATTGTGCTTGCTGTCCGATGATTGGCTGATTCAAACGGGCTACTCCCCAGTGTAAACAAGCAGCTTGTAGGTTACCAGACCCACCCAATACCACAGGGTGACTGACAGCTCGGGCTCCATTCAAACTTACTACAGGGCAGCGCTGAGCTTTTCATATGCTAACAGCCTGTCTGTCCTGTTCTGCTGCCTTTTTATTATTCTGTTTCCATGTGGTCTGTTCAGCCATTTTTATGCCCTGGGCAATTTAAACAGTCCAAAACTCAAGAGTACATCTTTTAATAAAATGTACAATCTTAAACTGTGCGATTTTCACAAAGTTCTTTGATTCCAGTGTCCAATTGCTGCCTTGCTTACGAGCTTTTTAACGCAGCCTTTTGCAGTTCTGGGTATGTTTTTTAAAAAATTGTCCAACCCAGAGACAATTTAAATCACACAAGTCTTCGTCCACAATGTGGATTAATATTTCCCGATCTTCGGGGGCTGAGGGGATTTTGCGACCCCTACAGACTGAGGGGCCACATGTAACATAGAAACATAGAAACATAGATGATAGGAGCAGGAGTAGGCCATTCGGCCCCTCGAGCCTGCTCCGCCATTCAATGAGATCATGGCTGATCATCCAAATTCAGTACCCTGTTCCTGCCTTCTCTCCATACCCCTTATCCCTTTAGCCTTAAGAAATATATCCAACTCCTTCTTGAATATATTTAATGAATTAGCCTCTACTGCCTTCTTTGGCAGAGAATTCCACAGGTTCACCACTCTCTGGGTGAAGAAGTTCCTCTTCATCTCTGTCCTAAATGGCTTACCCCTTATCATTAGACTGTGACCCCTGGTTCTGGACTCCCCGACCATCGGGAACATCCTTCCAGCATCTAGTCTGTCTAGTCCTGTTAGAATTTTATAAGTTTCAATGAGATCCCCTCTCATTCTTCTAAACTCCAGCGAGTACAAGCCCAATCGACCCAATCTCTCCTCATACGTCATTCCTGCCATCCCAGGTATCAGCCTGGTGAATCTTCGCTGCACTCCTTCCATGGCAATAACATCCTTCCTCAGATAAGGCGACCAAAACTGCACACAATACTCAAGATGTGGCCTCATCAAGGCCCTGTACAACTGCAGCAAGACATCCTTGTTCCTGTACTCAAACTCTCTCGCTACGAAGGCCAACATACCATTTGCCTTCTTAACCGCCTGCTGCACCTGCATGCTTACTTTCAGCGACTGGTGCACAAGGACGCCCAGGTCTCGTTGCACTTCCCCTTCTCCCAATCTATTGCCATTTAGATAATAATCTGCCTTCCTATTTTTGACACCAAAGTGGATAACCTCGCATTTATCCACGTTATATTGCATCTGCCATGCATCTGCCCAATCACCCAACCTGTCCAAATCATACTGGAGTTTCTCGGTATCCTCCTCACAGCACACACGCCCACCCAGCTTTGTGTCATCTACATACTTGGAGATATTACATCTAGTTCCCTCGTCCAGATCATTAATATATATTGTGAATAGCTGGCGTCCAAGGACCAATCCCTGCGGTACCCGACTAGTCACTGCCTGCCACTCGGAAAAAGAGACGTTTATTCCAACTCTTTGCTTTCTGTCTGCCAACCAGTTCTCTATCCAAGTCAATACCTTGCCCCCAATCCCATGTGCCTTAATTTTACACACTAATCTCTTATGCGGGACCTTATCGAAAGCCTTTTGAAAATCCAAATACACCACATCCACTGTTTCTCCCTTATCTATTTTACTAGTTACATCCTCAAAAAATTCCAGTAGGTTAGTCAAGCACGATTTACTTTTTGTAAAGCCATGTTGACTTTGTCCGATCCGGTCACTTTTTTCCAAGTGCTCTGCTATTACATCCTTTATAATGGACTCTAGCATTTTCCCCACTACCGATGTCAGGCTTAATGTCTGTAATTCCCCATTTTCTTTCTACCACCCTTTTTGAACAGTGGGGTAACATTAGCTACCCGCCAATCCATGGGTACTGTAGATGAGAAATAGGAGGTGGGCGAAGGGTAAATCCTTGGGGGACACCAGAGGTGACAGTACGGGATCGGGAAGAGAAGCCATTGTAGGTAATTCTATGGTTACGGTTGGAAAGATAGGAATTAAACGAGGCAAGTGCAGTCCCATTCAGCTTGATGATGGTGGAGAGGCGTTGGAGCAAAATTTTGTGGACAACCGTGCAAAGGCTGCAGACAGGTTCACAAGGACGAGAAGGGATAGATTACCTTTGTCGCAGTCAATTAGGATATCATTTGTGACCTTGGTAAGAGCAGTTTCAGTACTGTTTGCAACCATCTTCAGCCAGAAGTGCCGAGTGGATGATCCAGCTCGGTCTTCTCCTGAAGGCCACACCATCACAGAAGCCAGTCTTCAGCCAATTTGATTCAGTGCACATGACACCAAGGAACGGCTGAGCACACTGGATACAGCAAAGGCTATGGGCCCTGACAACATCCCGGCTGTCGTAATGAAGACTTGTGCTCAAGAATTAGCCGCGCCTCCAGCCAAGCTGTTCCAGTACAGCTACAACACTGGCATCTACCCGACAATGTGGAAAATTGCCCAGGTATGTCCTGTCCACAAAAAGTAGGACAAATCCAATCCGGCCAATTACCGTCCCATCAGTCTACTCTCAATCATCAGCGAAGTGATGGAAGGTGTCGTCGAGAGTGATATCAAGCGGAACTTACTCACCAATAACCTGCTCACTGATGCTCAGTTGGGTTCTGCCAAGACCACTCGGCTCCAGCCCTCATTATAGCCTTGGTGCAAACATGGACAGAAGAACTGAATTCCAGAGGGGAGGTGAGAGTGACTGCCCTTGACATCAAGGCAGCATTTGACTGAGTGTGGCATCAAGGAGCCCTAGTAGAAAAAACATAGAAAACATACAAAAATAGGAGCAGGAGTAGTCCATTCGGCCCTTTGAGCCTGCTCTGCCATTCAATATGACCATGGCTGATCCTCTATCTCAATACCGTATTCCTGCTCTCTCCCCATACCCCTTGATGCCTTTTGTGTCTAGAAATCTATCTGCAGGAAACTCTTTGGTATCCGGCACCGACGGGACTGGGATGGTGCCGGTTGATTAAAAATTCCGGATGACAGAGAGAGTAATCTATTGAGGCTATTTTTAATAAACAAAAATAAAAACATCAAGAAATGTGCAGTATACAGTGATTGGGTACTCACCTACAGAATGTTGTGTTAAATGGATGGTGGAAGATGCTTGATTAAGTACAGTACTGCCAGTTGAGGGTAATCCATAACTCTTTAATGACTTCCGACAGCGCCAAGAAGCCGAGTAGCGGCAGTTTGGAGAACTACCCCCACTGACTAACTCGGCCACTGTGGGAGACTCGGACTCGGACTTGGCAACTGTGGTGATTATTCTTTATGTTTGGTAAGAAGTATTGTGATTGGTTGTTTGTTTCCTGCCTTGGGATATATGCTGTAATCTCATTGGTAGTTGATGTCATGTGATTTGTGGTGGCCATCTTAAATTCAGTTCTTTCCAGCCTTTAGTTGGGACTGGGTGTTGAAGATGTGCTACCGGATTTTTAAGTTAATATAGCCTAGATTAGAAAGGCAAATCTATTCTTTATTTCAATTTATTAACTTTATGTCAGAATGGAGCGATATCTTCAGCCAGAACGATTCAATGCTGACCCTAATTCTGCAGGAGTGGATGATAAATGGAAACATTGGTATTGTACATTTAAAAACTTTTTGGGCGTGTTGGGTCAAGAGTCTCTAAATAAGCTGAATATGCTGATCAACTACATTGCTCCGGATGTGTATAAGTATATTTTGGACTGTAAAACTTACGAAGTGGCTATTTCTACATTGGAAAAGATTTTTGTTAAACCAAAGAATGAGGTATTTGCACGTCACCTTCTATCTGCCCGTAGGCAGCAGGTGGGAGAATCTTTGGATACTTATTTACAAGCACTTCGGTGCCTTAGTGTTAACTGTAATTATAAGGCCGTGACGGCTGAAGAATATAAGGACGAATCGGTACGGGATGCTTTTATTAATGGATTACTGTCTAGATCAATTCGTCAGCGGTTGTTAGAAAATAAGACTTTGGATCTTAAGAGTGCTTTTGAGCAAGCTTCTACATTGGATGTGGCTCAGAGAAGTTTGGATTCTTATGCTCTTTTTAATCAGCCCGTGACTGTGGTTTCGGCAGTTCCGGATGAAAAGGAATTATGTGGACTTAATAGGAGTGGTTTACTAGATTCTGAAACAGTTTCTACTTCAGCGGCTGTTGCCTCTAGGATTCAGAAGTGTTATTTTTGTGGGAACGTCCGGCACCCTCGTCTGAAGTGTTCTGCTCGGGAGGCTGTGTGTAGTAAATGCGGCAAGAGAGGTCATTATGCACGTGTGTGTAAATCATCAGGTTCAATTACCTCCTCTGTGACTATTCAGCCTTTAGATAGGGCGTTTATTGCATCAATTTCTGCTGCATTTGCTCATGGCCTAAACAAAGCTATAGTTACGGCCCAAGTTAATGGGTTGGAAGTGAAGGCCCTTATAGATACGGGCAGTACCGAGAGTTTTATAAGTCTTCAGTTTGCAAAGGAGAAGCATTTGAAAATTTCGCCTGTTTCCTATCAGGTGTGTATGGCTCAGACGACTCTCACTTCACAAGTAGCTGGTTGTTGCCTTGTGAAATTGATTCTTCTAGGTAATACGTATACTGATATACGCCTATCTGTTTTGCCTAATCTCTGTGCGGATATTTTGATTGGTCATGATGTGCTTCAGTTACATGAGAGTCTCAGTCTTTCATTTGGAGGGACTAAGCCACCTTTATCTATTTGTGGATTAACCTCTTTATCCATTTCTCCATTATCACTTTTTTCCAATTTGATGCCGGATTGTAAGCCAATTGCTACCAAGTCAAGAAGGTATAGCAGTCAGGATAGAGAATTTATTAATTCTGAAGTTCAACGTCTCTTATTGGAAGGAATCATTGAACCTAGTTGTTCGCCTTGGCGGGCACAGGTAGTTGTCACGACTAACGAGAGACATAAGAAACGAATGGTGATAGACTATTCCCAAACTATTAATAGGTATACTCAATTAGATGCGTACCCTTTGCCTAAGATTGATGAGCTTATCAATAAAGTATCTCAGTATAAGGTTTTTAGCACTATTGACCTAAAGAGTGCTTATCATCAGATTCCTATTGTTAAGAAGGATCAACCATATACGGCCTTTGAGGCTGGTGGAAAGCTGTATCAGTTTTGCCGAATACCATTTGGTGTTACTAATGGTATTGCTTGTTTTCAACGGGCAATGGATGCTTTTATAAGTGATAACTCTCTCTCTGACACCTTTTCATATTTAGATGACATCACGGTGTGTGGCAAATCAAGGGTGGAGCATGATTCTAATTTAGAAAGATTCCTTCAAGCTGCAGAAAAAGTTGGTTTAACTTTCAATAAAGAGAAGTGTACCTTTTCGACCACTGAGGTAAATCTACTGGGGTACATTGTCTCGGGAAACAAGATTAAACCAGACCCAGAACGTCTGCGACCATTGATTGATTTACCTTGTCCTACTAATTCTAAGGCTTTGCAACGAGTTGTTGGACTGTTTTCTTACTATTCTAATTGGATTGCAAATTTTTCACAGAAGATCCGGCCTCTTATTCGGGTTACGACATATCCTCTATCATGGGAGGCCAGGACGTGTTTTGATCATTTTAAAAAGGATATCCTTGGAGCAGTTGTGCATTCTATTGATGAGCAGGTTCCTTTTGTGATTGAGACGGACGCTTCTGATTTTGCAATTGGGGCTACTCTGAACCAAAATGGAAGACCTGTGGCCTTTTTCTCACGTACCTTGAACAATAGTGAAAAAAGGCATTCTTCAATAGAGAAAGAGGCGTATGCAATAGTAGAAGCACTGCGTAAATGGAGACATTATTTATCGGGGCGACATTTTACGTTGGTAACTGATCAAAAGTCTGTGTCCTTTATGTTTGATGTCAAACATTTTGGAAAGATTAAGAATGATAAAATAATGAGGTGGAGGATTGAGTTGGCATGTTACCATTTTGATATAGTTTATCGTCCGGGGAAGGATAATGTTGCTGCTGATGCGCTGTCGAGGGCTTATTGTTCTGTGATTCACGGAGATACGCTTATTAATCTTCACAATGCCTTATGCCATCCTGGGGTTACGAGGATGATACACTTCGTACGCAGTAAGAATTTGCCCTTTTCAGTTGAAGACGTCAAGCGGATGACTTCATCATGTTCTATCTGTGCTCGGTGTAAACTGAATTTCTTTAAGCCTCAACGAGCTCATCTTATAAAGGCTACTTCTCCTTTTGAACGTTTGAGCGTCGATTTCAAGGGGCCTCTTCCTTCAACTACTCAAAGCCGATATATATTTACTGTTGTGGATGAGTTTTCAAGGTTCCCTTTTGCTTTTCCTTGCGCAGATGTATCAGCTGCTACAGTTATCAAATGTCTGACTCAACTTTTTGTCATCTTTGGGATGCCTGCGTATATCCATTCGGATCAGGGAAGTTCTTTTATGTCTTCCCAGTTGAAGGAATACCTTCAGAGTCGGGGAATTTCTACTAGCAGAACTACCCCGTATAATCCCCAGGGTAATGGACAGTGCGAACGATACAATGGGGTGATCTGGAAGGCAGTTATGTTGGCTTTGACATCCCAGAACCTTAAGAATACACAGTGGGAAATGGTACTGCCTGCTGCCCTGCATTCCATTAGATCATTGCTTTCAACGGCTACTAATGTGACCCCCCATGAAAGGCTCTTTAACTATCCGCGGAGATCTACTACGGGATATTCAGTACCTTCATGGCTTACTATGCAGGGACCTGTGCTGCTTCGACGCCATGTTAGATTGTCAAAATATGATCCTTTAGTGGAGGAGGTGGAGCTGTTGGAGGCAAATTCCCAATATGCTCATATTCGATTCCAAGATGGGAAAGAAAGTACCGTTTCAATTAAAGACTTGGCTCCTTGTGGTGGCCAGCCCTCTTCTGAGGATATTAACAATAGTCATGATTCAGATAATGTGGATGCTGTTACAGATACTACGAATATTTCCAATCCGACTGCAGATAATTATACTTCTATTAGTCAGCCCTCGATGGATGTTCATGACCATCCCAGTTTACCTCCTGATGGGATTTCTAATCCGGAAACCGTTGAAAATCGGGATATGGATAGCCTTCCTGCAGAAGATACTTCTGTGTCTCCTGGTGTGGGAGGGCAAGGAATTTCACCAAGGTTAAGAAGGTCGACACGAACAAGATATCCGGTCGACCGATTGAAAATGGACTTTTAAATTGATATTAATGTTTTAAAATTGTTGAAATATTATATTATATTGTTTTAGTTGAGAGATACTTAATACTTATGTGCAATGTTACTATTTGTTGTTGCTCACTTAGTATTGTGTCATGTTGAATAGTTTTATTTTGTCTGTGCATAGTTTTAGTTGTAAATAATTAATTATAAATTGTAAAGGTTATTTAGGTTGGAGTATATTTTAAAAGGAGGGGTGAATGTGGTGATTATTCTTTATGTTTAGTAAGAAGTATTGTGATTGGTTGTTTGTTTCCTGCCTTGGGATATATGCTGTAATCTCATTGGTAGTTGATGTCATGTGATTTG
This sequence comes from Somniosus microcephalus, assembly GCF_052327205.1. Classification (NCBI taxonomy): domain Eukaryota; kingdom Metazoa; phylum Chordata; class Chondrichthyes; order Squaliformes; family Somniosidae; genus Somniosus; species Somniosus microcephalus. The sequence continues at coordinate 86,703,298 of NC_140993.1, read as the reverse complement.
TGGTGCCCATCTTAAATTCAGTTCTTTCCAGCCTTTAGTTGGGACTGGGTGTTGAAGATGTGCTACCGGATTTTTAAGTTAATATAGCCTAGATTAGAAAGGCAAATCTATTCTTTATTTCAGCAACATTTCCGGTTATTGAGGTGTTGTTTTCGGAGTATGAATTTTGCCGGTTAATAAAGAATTCTGGATATTTAGGTGCCATTTAAACAAGAGTTTCCTGTATCTCCTTCTTAAATATATTCACTGACTTGGCCTCCACAGCCTTCTGTTGTGGAGAATTCCACAGGTTCACCACCCTCTGAGTGAAGAAATTTCTCCTCATCTCAGTCCTAAATGTCCTACCCCGCATCCTGAGACTGTGACCTCTTGTTCTAGACCCCCCAGCCAGGGGAAACATCCTCCCTGCATCCAGTCTGTCTAGCCCTGTCAGAATTATATATGTTTCAATGAGATCCCCTCTCATTCTTCTAAACTCTAGTGAATACAGGCCTAGTCGACCCAATCTCTCCTCATACAACAGTCCTGCCATTCTGGAATCAGTCTGGTGAACCTTTGCTGCAACCCTCTATGGCAAGTATATCCTTTCTTAGGTAAGGAGCACACAGTACTCCAGGTGTGGTCTCACCAAGGTCCTGTACAACTGTAGTAAGACATCCTTGCTCCTATACTCAAACCCTCTTGCAATGAAGGCGAACATACCGTTTGCATTCCTAACTGCTTGCTGCACCTGCATGTTTGCTTTCAGTGACTGGTGTACAAGGACATCCAGGTCCCTTTGTACATCAACATTTCCCAATCTATCACCATTTAAATAATACTCCGCCTTTCTGTTTTTCCTACCAAAGTGGATAACTTCACATTTATCCGCATTATACTGCATCTGCCATATATTTGTCCACTCACTCAAATATAGAAACATAGAAACATAGAAGATAGGAGCAGGAGTAGGCCATTCGGCCCCTCGAGCCTGCTCCGCCATTCGATGAGATCATGGCTGATCATCCAAACTCAGTACCCCGTACCTGCCTTCTCCCCATATCCCTTGATACCTTTAGTTCTAAGAAATATATCTAACTCCTTCTTGAATATATTTAAAGACTTGGCCTCAACCGCCTTCTGTGGTAGAGAATTCCACAGGTTCACCACTCTCTGGGTGAAGAAATTCTTCCTCATCTCTGTCCTAAATGGCTTACCCCTTATCCTTAGACTATGACCCCTGGTTCTGGACTCTCCGACCATCGGGAACATTCTACCTGCATCTAGTTTGTCCAGACCTGTCAGAATTTTATAAGTTTCGATGAGATCCCCTCTCATTCTTCTAAACTCCAGCGAGTGTGGCCTAGAAATTCAGTTGCGTTCGCCAGCCATTAGCGCCATAAGAGGAGTCGATCTCGAGCGCTAGGCACTTAGCGGCCGGGCGCAGAACGATCTGCGCCTACGCCCAACTTCAGTAGACATTTAGCGCCGGCGCAAAGTGTTTGCGCGCGCTCAGCTGCGCGCACAACTTATGACGTCATTTCATCGTGCAACACCGTTTGTGCGCCCCAAACCGGAAATTCAGTGGCGCCCGCCCAATGTGGGCGTGGCGCTGTTAGGAACTGTGAAGTGGAACGCAGCAGAGGCCCTGCGGGCCTCGGGGAGCGCTAATTAAAGGGCACTTAGACTGAACTATAAAGGCCAGCCATTTTGCTGCAATGACTTTAGTGCAACGGATTTCTGGACAGAGACCAAGGAAGAGACCTTACTGATTTGGGCCAACATAGGAGAGGTATTTTTGGCTTCTGGCCAGAGCTTGGAAATTTGACTCATTGTGATTTCACTGTTTGCAAGTATATTATGGGGGCTGCATGGGGTTCCAACCCTCAGTTCCAGCATTATGTGCGAAGGGCTCGCAGACGCTGTGTGAGAGGGGCAGCCATGCCTAGACGCAGAGGGGCCATCAGGCGTCGGCAACGTAGGCCTTACCCACTCAGGGAATACCGCCAGCAGGTGTCCTATCTCACCATGACTGCCGCGCAGTGTGTTAAGAGGCTGCGCTTCAGAAGGGAGGTGGTTGCAGAGATCTGCCAGCTGCTTCACAGAGATCTGCGTCCACAGCTGATGAGCAGAACGTCTCTGTCGGTGGAAGTGAAGGTCACGGTGGCTCTGAACTTTTATGCAAGCGGCTCCTTCCAAGCCGCTGCTGGGGACATAGCGAACATATCCCAGTTCGCCGTGCATCGCTGCATCCGGCAGGTCACCGATGCCCTTTTCACAAGGAGACACCAATTCATCTCCTTCCCCATGACCCTAGAGAGGCAGGAGCAGCGTGCAGTCAGATTTGCGAGAACAGCGGGCTTCCCCATGGTGCAGGGCGCCATTGACTGCACACATGTGGCTTTGCGGGCACCTATCGACAATGCCGAGGATTACCGCAACCGGAAGGGCTACCATTCCCTCAATGTACAGTTGGTGTGTGACCACAGGCAGCGCATCCTAGCTGTCAATGCCCGCTTTCCAGGCAGCAGCCACGATGCATTTATCCTGCGCCAGACTACTGTGGCTGACATGTTCCAGGCACAGCCTCCCCCAAGAGGATGGCTTATCGGGGACAAAGGCTATCCTTTGTGTACATGGCTCATGACCCCGCTCCGCGCGCCCAGGACCCCTGCTGAGGAGGCATACAACGAAAGCCATCAAGCCACAAGGAACATCATAGAGCAAACGATTGGCGTCCTCAAGCAACGGTTCTGCTGCCTGGATTGCTCCGGCGGATCTCTGCAGTATTCGCCGGATAGAGTCTCCCAGTTCGTCGTCGTTTGCTGCATGCTGCACAACCTGGCTATCCACAGGACTCAGGCACTGCCACCTCACGTTGGACCACCACCTCAGGAGGACGAGCAGGAGGACCATGAGGAGGAGGAGGAGGAGGAGGAGGAGTACCAGCCCAGGAGGGAGCCACAAGGTCCAAGGGCCGTCCGTCGGCGGCTTATTGAACGACACTTCTAGGCCCCCTGTCAGGGAATGGCTTGTGGCAATGAAGGCACATGAATGCAGCCGCTCCGCAAGCCCTCAGCCGGTTAACGCAACAACCACTTGAAACATCACACATGGACAAGCTGAATAAAGAAAAAGCTTTATTGAACAAACTCAGGGCCCTTCCCACATGAAACCCAAAAACACACAACACCCCCAAAAAACAGTCAAAAACATATCTCACTCCCACAACCTGGGGAGGAATAACAAAACTTGTCCATCCAAATGGCTATCATCCTCGGCCTTACCAAAAGAACCCCCCCCATAGACAGCACAAGCACCCCCATATAAAAAAACATTTGCCTTCATCCTCGGCCTTACCAAAAGAACCCCCCCCATAGACAGCACAAGCACCCCCATATAAAAAAACATTTGCCAACACACTCTACTTTGTGTGCCGAGAGGGCGAGTCCTTGTCCAGCCTTTTCCGGCCCCTGGACGACCTGCTGCTCCGCCTCAACCTGGGCCCTGTGGGTGTTGCAAGGCTGGGGGAAGGCTCCTGAGGGGCACAATGCGTGACGGCAGATGCCCTTGGGGGTCGGCCTAGACGAGATCTGGCCCTCGAGGGGCCGGCTGCTGACTGCTGCAGCTGTGGCTGGGCAGCATCAGTCTCTCCAGCAGCTCGTCGCAGCTTTGCTGGGGGAGTGGCAGTGGCGGCTGCAGCAATGGGGGCAAGCTGGCTGATGGCAGGCGCTCGCTGGTCGCCAGAGACACTGGCACTCGGCCGGGCTGGCACTGCAGCAAGCGCAGCAATCTGGTGAAGGCCAGACCGCTGTGCTGCAGCAGCGCGGCGGGTGCCCTGGCGATGCATGCGTGACACAGCGAGTGTGGCAGCAGTGAGTGCCCGTACTGCCCTGGTCTGTGCCCGCATCAGACCAGCCAGTGACTGCACGGCACCACTGATCAACTGTCCACTCGCTGCCTGTGCTGCCCTGAAGTCGTCCCGACTCGCGTCCTGTGCTGCCCTGAATTCGGCCCGACTCGCGTCCTGTGATGCCCCGAATTGTTCGAGACCCCTGGCCTGTGCTGCCGTAAGTTGTTCGAAACCCCTGGCCTGTGAGGTCCCGAAATCGGACACACTATGAGCCAGGGACTCAATGGCCTCAGGCAACCGTGCCACAACCCCCATGAACTCGGTGTGCCGACGATCCGAGTCCGCGGACATTTGATCAAGGAGGCACACCTCCTGGGCGAGGACCGTCTCCGGACTGGAGGCCGGACTCTCCCTCTGGGGAGAAGGCCGCCGAGCTGGCCGACCCTTCCCGCGTGGCTGCACACCACTGGGCCCAGCAACTACACTCCCCTGCAACACTTCCCCCCTCTGGGGAGAAGGCCGCCGAGCTGCCCGACCCTTCCCGCTTGGCTGGACACCACTGGGCACAGGAGCTACACTCCCCTGCAACACTTCCCCCCTCTGAGGAGAAGGCAGCCGTGCTGCCCGACCCTTCCCGCGTGGCTGGACGCCACTGGGCACAGGAGCTACACTCCCCTGCAACACTTCCCCCTGGCTCTCCTCCAGGGAACACGTGTCCCCTCCATTGCCATCCCCTGGCGCGGATGAGGGTTCCCCTGATGTGCCGCCTTCCTCTTGCTCCTCCTCATCCTCCTCTTCCGAGGGACTGACACTCGCAGCTTCAGGGACCTCCTCCTCACCAGCTGAAAGCAGGAAGGCACAAGAGTAGCTTTAGAGTGAGGACAGGGCGTCAGCGAGGGAGGCATGAGTGGTGGCATTCTGCGCATTGGTCGGACAGTGGCAAAGGATGTAGATCTGAAGCGCAAGGGGAACGAGAGAGGTCCAAACGGTCATGTCCTTACCATTGGGGCCCAGCACAGGGTCGGCATCTCCAATTGCAACGGGGCCAATCACCCGGGCACCCATGACTCGCCCCACACGCTCCTCCAGGTCACTGAGCTGCTGGAACTGGGCACGGCCTCCCCCGGTGACAGTCCGGCTCTTCAGATTCTGGGCCAGCTTGGCCTGCAAGAGAAAGGACGGCCTCTAAGTACAGTGTGGTGCCCTGTTGTTGTGTGCACTGCCTCCCATGGTTGAATAGCTTGGCCAGTGTGGTGCCCTGTTGCTGTATGCACTGCCTCCCATGGTCGAATAGCTTGGCCAGTGTGTAAAGTGCAGAAAGTGCAATTGATGTTCATGCCAGTGCCATAGCTGCTGGATGAGGGCTGGCCATTAGGGCTTTGAGGTCCCTTTGCCCATAATGTGAGGTGCACATGCAAGGATGAGGAGGACACTGGAAAGGGTACTCACCCTGACAATCCGAGTGAGGTCGTTAAACTTTTTCCGGCATTGGACACCAGTCCTGGGGACATCGCTGTTGGCTGTGACCCTCTGGGCGATTTCCCTCCAGGCTCTCCTGTACACCTTCTTGGGAGGCTTCTTGCCACTGTCCGGGAACAAGATATGGCTACTCTTCTCCAAAGCCCTAACCAGCACCTTTAAATCATGGGCAGAGAAGCGCTGCGCTCGCTCACGGGCCCTCTGCATCCTTCCTGGCGCTATTTCTCTCCAGCAGCAGTGTTTAGGCCTAGCTGGAGGGCTGCAGTATCCAGGGCGTGGCAGCAGACCAAGTCGACCCTTCCCCCTTTAAGAGCTGGCCGGCGCCAGGGTGTCTGCTGTCAATCAAAACATGACTGCACCTGCGCTGCGCCCGGCCTCGGCGGTATCAGTCTGCACCGCCGGCTTAGCGCCTAAAGATAGCCGTGCAATGCCAGTTTTAGCGCTCGAGCGAACTCCTTGGCCAAAGCTACTGAATTTCGGCGAAGTGGACTCCACTTTCCGGCGGGCGCAAACTTTAGCGGCCGCCCGACTTTACCGCCCCAAAAGTGGCTATACTGAATTTCTAGGCCTATAAGCCTAATCGACCCAATCTCTCCTCATACGTCATTCCTGCCACCCCAGGGATCAGCCTTGTGAATCTTCGCTGAACTCCTTCCATGGCAAGAACATCCTTCCTCAGATAAGGCGACCAAAACTGCACACAGTACTCAAGGTGTGGTCTCACCAAGGCCCTGTACAACTGCAGCAGGACATCCTTGCTCCTGTACTCAAACCCTTTCGCTATGAAGGCCAACATACCATTTGCCTTCTTCACCGCCTGCTGCGCCTGCATGCTTACCTTCAGCGACTGGTGCACAAGGACACCCAGGTCTCGTTGCACTTCCCCTTCTCCCAATCTATTGCCATTCAGATAATAGTCTGCCTTTCTGTTTTTGACACCAAAGTGGATAACCTCGCATTTATCCACATTATATTGCATCTGCCACGCTTCTGCCCAATCACCCAACCTGTCCAAATCATCCTGGAGTTTCTCGGTATCCTCCTCGCAGCACACACGCCCACCCAGCTTTGTGTCATCTGCAAATTTGGAGATATTACATCTAGTTCCCTTATCTAGATCATTAATGTATATTGTGAATAGCTGGGGTCCAAGGACCAATCCCTGCAGTACCCCACTAGTCACTGCATGCCACTCGGAAAAAGACCCGTTAATTCCTACTCTCTGCTTTCTGTCCGCCAACCAATTCTCTATCCAAGTCAATACCTTGCCCCCAATCCCATGTGCCTTAACTTTACACGCTAATCTCTTATGCGGGACCTTATCGAAAGCCTTTTGAAAGTCCAAATACACCACATCTACTGGTTCTCCCTTATCTATTTTCCCAGTTACATCCTCAAAAAATTCCAGTAGTTTAGTCAAGCACGATTTACCTTTTGTAAATCCATGTTGACTTTGTCCGATCCTGTCACTGTTTTCCAAGTGCTCAGCTATTACATCCTTTATAATGGACTCTAGCATTTTCCCCACTACCGATGTCAGGCTTACCAGCCTGTAATTCCCCGCTTTCTCTCTACCACCCTTTTTGAATAGTGGGGTAAGATTAGCTACCCTCCAATCCATGGGTACAGTTCCAGATTCCAGCGAATTTTGGAAGATGATCAGCAATGCATCTACTATTTCTAGGGCCACCTCCTTAAGTACCCTAGGATGTAGATTATCAGGCCCTGGGGATTTATCGGCCTTCAATCCCGTCAATTTCCCTAACACCATTTCCCTACAAAAACTGATTTCTTTCAGTTCCTCCCTCTCATCAGACCCTATGTTCTCCAACATCTCTGGGAGGTAATTTGTGTCCTCCTTTGTGCAGACAGAACCAAAATATGCATTTAATTGGTCTGCCATTTCTTTGTTCCCCATTATAACTTCCCCTGCTTCTGACTGCAAGGGACCTACACTTGATTTCACTAATCTTTTTCTCTTCACATATCTATAAAAGCTCTTACAGTCAGTTTTTATGTTCCCTGCAAGCTTACTTTCATATTCTATATTCCCCTTCTTAATTAATCCCTTTGTCCTCCTTTGTTGAATCCTAAACTGCTCCCAATCCTCAGGGTTACCGCTTTTTCTCGCCAATTTATATGCCTTCTCCTTGGATCTTATGCTATCCCTAATTTCCCTTGTTAGCCACGGTTGAATCACTCTTTTTGTTTTATTCTTATCCCAAACTGGGATGAACAACTTCTGTAGTTCACCCATGCGGTCTTTGAATGTTTGCCATTGCCTATCCACCGTCAACCCTTTGAGTGACATTCCCCAATCAATCCTACCCAATTCGCGCCTCATACCATCACAGTTTCCTTTATTTAAATTCAGGACCCTAGTCTCCGAGTCAACTACTTCACTCTCCATCTTAATGAAGAATTCTATCATATTATGATCACTCTGACCCAAGGGGCCTCGTACAACAAGATTGCTAATTAATCCTCTCTCATTATGCAGGTGCAGCAAGTGATTAAGAAGGCCAATGGAATGTTGGCTTTCATTGCTAGGGGGATAGAATATAAAAATAGGGAGGCATTGCTTCAGTTGTACAAGGTATTGGTGAGACCACACCTGGAATACTGCGTACAGTTTTGGTGTCCATACTTAAGAAAGGACATACTTGCTCTCAAGTCAGTACAAAGAAGGTTCACTCGGTTAATCCCGGGGATGAGGGGATGGACATATGAGGAGAGGTTGAGTAGATTGGGACTCTATTCATTGGAGTTCAGAAGAATGAGAGGCGATCTTATTGAAACATATAAGATTGTGAAGGGGTTGGATCGGGTGGATGCGGGGAAGATGTTCCCGATGATGGGTGAAACTAGAACTAGGGGGCATAGTCTTAGAATAAGGGGCTGCTCTTTCAAAACTGAGATGAGGAGGAACTACTTCACTCAGAAGGTGGTAGGTCCATGGAATATGCTGCCCCAAAAAGCTGTAGAAGCTACATCATTACATAAATTTAAAACAGAAATAGACAGTTTCCGAGAAGTAAAGGGAATTAAGGGTTACGGGGAGCGGGCAGGAATTTGGACATGAGTCTAGGTTCGGATCGGTCATGGCCCTGTGGGTAGCGGAGTGGGCCCAGGGGCCGTGTAGCCTGATCCTGCTCCTATTTCATGTGTCTAATTCTGTTAGATTCAGGAGATGGTTCTGTGATAGTGGATTGGCGGTTAGGATCAGATCAGCCATGATCTTATTGAATGGCGGAGCAGGCTCGAGGGGCCGATTGGCCTACTCCTGCTCCTATTTCTTATGTTCTTATGTTCTTATTACATAATACCCAGTCTAAGATGGCCTGATCTCTGGTTGGTTCCTCGACATATTGTTCCAGAAAACCATCCCGTAAACATTCTAGGAATTCCTCCTCCACAGTATTTTTACTAATTTGGTTAGCCCAATCTATATGTAAATTAAAGTCACCCATGATGACTCTGTGCCCTTACTGCATGCTTCTCTAATTTCCCTTTTAATGCCATCCCCAACCTCCGTATTACTGTTTGGAGGTCTATATAACACTCCCACTAACGTTTTCTGCCCCTTGATATTTCTCAGTTCTACCCATACCGATTCTGCATCATCAGAGTTAATATCCTTCCTTTCAATTGTGTTAATCCCCTCTTTAACCAGCAATGCTACCCCACCTCCCTTTCTTTTTTGCCTATCCTTCCTAAATATTGAATACCCCTGGATGTTGAGTTCCCAGCCTTGGCCACCCTGGAGCCATGTTTCTGTAATCCCAATCAAATCATATTTGTTTACCTCTATTTGCGCAGCTAATTCATCCACCTTGTTCCGAATGCTCCTTGCATTAAGACACAAAGCCTTCAGGCTTGTTTTTTTAACGCTCTCAGACCTATGTGAATTATTATTTACTGTGACCATGTTTGATTTAAACCATTGAGTTCTTTGCCTTCTAATTTTGTTTTTCTCCTTCCTGTCTTTTGCTTTTTTCCTTGTTTCCCTTTCCTCTGTCTCCCTGCTCAGGTTCCCAACCCCCTGCCACTTTAGTTTAAACCCTCCCCAACAGCACTAACAAACACTCCCCCTAGGACATCGGTCCCGGCCCTGCCCAGGTGCAAACCGTCCCGTTTGTACTGGTCCCACCTCTCCCAGAACCGGTTCCAATGTCCAAGGAATTTGAATCCCTCCTCCTTGCACCATTCCCCTAGCCATGTATTCATTTGAAATATCCTCCTATTTCTACTCTGACTAGCATGTGGCACTGGTAGCAATCCTGAGATTACTACCTTTGAGGTCCTATTTTTTAATTTACCTCCTAACTCCCTATATCCTGCTTTTAGGACCTCATCCCGTTTTTTACCTATATTGTTGGTGCCTATGTGCACCACGACAACTGGCTGTTCGCCCTCCCCCTCCAAAATGTTCGGCAGCTGCTCCGAGACGTCCTTGACCCTTGCACCAGGGAGGCAACACACCATCCTGGAGTCTCGATTGCGGCTGCAAAAATGCCTATCTATTCCCCGTACAATTGAGTCTCCTATCACTGTAGCTCTTCCACTCTTTTTCCTCCTGTCCTGTGCAGCAGAGCCACCCATGGTGCCAGGAAGTTGGCTGCTGCTGCCTTCCCCTAATGAGTCAACCCCTGCAACAGTATTCAAAGTGGTATATCTGTTTGAGAGGGGGATGGCCACAGGGGATTCCTGCACTACCTGCCTGCGCCTCTTACTCTGCCTGCTAGTCAACCATTCCCTTTGTAGTGTCCGTGTGTAGATAAAGACACTGAAGACAGGAGTTGGTTCATAGGTATTTACTAAGCAAGTCTGGGGGGGGGGTTTCTAAAGGATATACACAATACACAGGCTTATATAGCCCAAGTGGCAATTACCGGCATTACGCACACCTGGGGCTCTTAAAGGCACATACACCATAATTGCTCTTAAAGGCACATACACCACAATTCCTCCCCTTCTAGCTAACTAGTACATCATATTTTAAGTAATTATTAATTACATGTTATATGCAAAATAATATACATTGCTGTATTAATTAATTATAAGTTAGTCTCTCAGGAGGCTTCCTGACTCGGTCCGGATAACGCCTCGGGGGTGTAGTAGTTTCTGGTGGTGTAGTAGGTTCTTCTGGCAAGGCTGATTTGGCTTGAAGGCCAGTGTCGGGTTCATCGGGCTCCAGTATCACCGGATCGGAGGTAGATATGGGTATCTCTACTTCATCGTTAGATGTATAGAGTGGTGGTGTAGGTTGTCCCTTTTCGGATGACTTGATGATTTGGTCAGCATGGCGCCTTATTATGCTGTCTCCGATGTCCACGGTATACATCAGTGGTCCTAATCGTGTGCAGATAGTTCCAGGCTGCCATTTCTCGGTACGGTAGTCCCGGGCCAAAACCGGTTGGCCTATCTGGAAGGCCCTAGTTGGCCTTTCATTCATGCCCTGAAACTGCCGGTTCTCCACGTCCCTTCGGATGTTGGGCTTGACCAAATCCAGCCGGCATCTTAGGTTTCTATTGTAGAACATCATGGCGGGAGTTTGGTTAGTAACCATATGCGTTGCATTCCTATATGCAAATAAGAAGTTATCCACCTTGTGCTGAAGTTTTATGTCTTCATTACCCATGGCCTTGATGGCCTTCTTGAAGGTCTGGACAAACCTTTCAGCCAATCCATTGGTGGCGGGATGGTATGAGGCGGACGTGTAGTGCTTTACCCCATTGTTCTTTAAGAACTTTCTGAATTCTTCGGACATAAATTGCGGTCCATTATCAGAACATATCTGCTCTGGCAGCCCATTTCTGGCAAATATGGTCCTTAATACTGTGATGGTTTTTTCCGTGGTGGTGGAGGACATCTTTATTACCTCCAGCCACTTGGAGTGTGCATCAACTGCGATTAAGAACATTGAGTCCAAAAATGGACCAGCAAAGTCGATGTGCACCCTTTGCCAGGGAGATGAGGGCCACTCCCATGGATGTAGAGGGGCCTGTGGCGGAGCATTTTGGACCTTCTGGCATCCTAGGCAGCTCTTGGTCATGTCTTCGATGTCTCCATCGATACCTGGCCACCATACAAACGCCCTAGCTAGGTTCTTCATTTTCACTCAACCCAGATGCCCCTCGTGAAGCTCCTTTAGCACTTTATCCTGGAGTTTGGGTGGAATCACCACTCTGGATCCACACGTCAAGGTTCCTCGGCACACTGACAGCTGTTCTCTTCTTTGCGAGAATGCTGGCAACAGTGGTTTGCCATGTGCTGGCCATCCCTTCACTGTTAAATCGTAGACCCGTGAGAGAGTAGGGTCATTTCTTGTCTCCCTTTCAATGGCAGAATTTGTCACCGTTAGACATTCCACTATGGTAGAGTGGAATATCGCTACTGGGTCTACTGTAGGTGCCTCTTCTATCGTTGGCAACGGTAGGCGTGATAAACCGTCAGCATTCCCATGCTGTTTTGACCCTTTGTATTCAATGTTGTATTGGTGTGCCCCTAGAAAAAGGGACCACCTCTGTAGTCTTTGTGCCGTCATAATGGGGACACTTTTTTTAGGGCTGAATATGGAGATGAGGGGTTGATGGTCAGTCAGCAAGGTAAATTTTTGTCCGTGTAGGTAATGGTTGAATTTCTTCACTCCCCATACCAGGCTGAGTGCTTCCCTGTCTATCTGGGCATAGTTACGCTCAGCTGAGTTCAATGAGCGTGACGCAAAAGCTATCGGCCGTTCCAAGCCATCAGGGAATCTATGGGACAATACCGCTCCTATGCCGTAAGGGGATGCATCGCACGCCAGTCTGATTGGTAGTGATGGGTTGTAATGAGCCAAAATTTTCTCGGATGTGATTAAGTCTTTACATTTATGGAAGGCACGTTTACAGTCTTCGTTCCATTTCCAAATCACTCCTGTCTGTAGAAGATCATTAAGAGGGTGTAGAATAGTTGATAAGTTCGGTAAAAATTTATGATAGTAATTTATTAATCCCAGGAATGACCTTAATTGTGAAACATTTTCAGGTGCTGGGGCTTTTATAACTGCTTCAATTTTTTCAGGTGACTTATGCAACCCTTCCTTATTAATTATGTGGCCACAATATGATATCTGATTTTGGAAAAATTCGCACTTGGGGCGATTTGCTCGTAGGCCCCGTTCTTTCAGCCTAGTGAGCACCTGCTCCAAATTGGCAAGGTGCTCGTTGTCGTTTTCTCCTGTTATAAGGATGTCGTCTAGGTAGCATTGAGTCCCCGGAATCCCTTGCAGGACTTGCTCCATAGCTCTTTGCCAGATAGCTGGAGCTGATGCTATTCCAAAAACCAGTCGATTGTACTGGTACAGGCCTTTGTGTGTGTTTATTGTGAGATACTTTTTAGAGGTCTCCTCAACCTCCATCTGTAGATATGCCTGTGCCAAGTCAATTTTTGTGAAACGTTTCCCTCCGGATAGTGAGGCGAAAATATCTTCTATCCTCGTGTGAAGGACCGGGTTTACAGTCACCTTAAAGTCTCCACAGATGCGAATTTTTTTCTGTTCCTCAGAGTTATTTTTCAATGTTTTTTTCATGACTGGAACGATGGGTGTTGCCCATTCGCTCCAATCTATTTTGGATAATACGCCTGCCTTTTCCAAATTCTTCAGCTCTGCCTCGACTGCCGGACGTATTGCGTATGGCACCGGTCTTGCCTTAAAAAATTTTGGAATTGCTGTATCTTCCACTTTTATTGAGGCGGTGATGCCTTTCAAGGTTCCTAGTTTCTCTTGAAACACTTCTTTGGCGTTGGCCAAGATGTCTTTTAATCGTTCAGGTATGATGTCATCATTGTTTTTTTCCTTACTGGTCACCGTCAGTGCCTGAATGGAGTGCCAGTCTAAACGTATCTTCCTTATCCATTCACGTCCCAACAACGGTGGACCACCATCTTGTAGAATGTATAAATACAACTTTTGTATTTCTTTGCCGTTGTATACCACAGGCACCCTTATTTTTCCTTTGGGGTAGACTTTCTGCCCTGTATATGTTTTTAAGATAATGGATGTGTCTTTTAGAGGTATATGCGAAAATAGCCTCTCGTAATCTCGTCGATTTATTACGGTTAGAGCTGATCCTGTATCTAGCTCCATTTTAACTGGGGACCCTGCTATTGTGAGGGTAACCCAAATGGTTTGGTAATCCTCTTTGGCAAGTACATTATGTAATTTGAGACAGCTTAGTCTCTTGTTTCCGGAGTCGCTATCGCTATTCTGGTCTTCGGAGCTATTGTCCGTCATCATTTGTACCTTCCTGTACTTTTCTTTATTGATTTTTTGTTTTCTGTCAGTGGATTTATTTTGTCCAGATTGGCATACCCGTGCAATGTGTCCAATCTTACCACATTGCCTGCATGCTTTGCCCTTGAACCAGCAGTCCCTCTGGCTATGGGTGGATCTGCCGCAGCGATAACATCTTCCGAACTCCTGTGTCATTTTATGGGTGCCGAAGTCCTGTGTCTCTTGTTGTATCTCTGCAGCTCCTTTTGCTGCTGCTTCGTATGATACAGCCATACTGAAAGCTTTGTCCAATGTTAAATCTTTTTCAGAAAGCAGTCTTTTTTGTGTTCCTTCACTTAAGAGACCGCAAACAAATTTGTCTCGAAGATAATCCGATAGTCCTGCTCCGAATTGGCAGTACTTTGATAGCTTTCTTAATTCGGTTAGGTAATCAGCGTTACTTTCATTCTTGTGTTGATTTCTCTTGAAGAACTTGAATCGTTCCGCTATCAGCAGCGGTGTTGGGTTTAAATGCTCCTGCAGGGTATCAACAATTTCTTTAAAAGTCTTGTCCTTTGGTTTGGCTGGAGTGATTAAATTTCGTAACAGACCGTATGTCTTCGCACCCATTAAGTTCAGAAGTACTGAAGCTTTTTTTTCATCTGTTATTCCATTTGCAGTGCAATAAACCTCTACTCTTTCCACGTATGTGGTCCAATCTTCTATTTCGCCATCAAAAGCCTCAATATTACCAGATTTAGGCATTTCAGAAAAGATATGGCGCTTCCCGCGCTTTTTTTTTCTCTCTGTAGCAACGATATGGCGCTTCCCGCGCTTTCCCGCTGCTGCTACCGATAACAACGCTGTTTTAATGTGGTTTCCGTTTATTCACTGTTGGAGACTCGTTCCCGACGGAGGTCTAAACGCTGACCTGCTTGCCGCGCCAGCCGTCTCTCGAGTGCACCCTCCCAGTCCGTTATTGCTTGCCTCCGATTTCGCTGCCTGTCTCAGCTGTAGAGCCCGCCGCTGGAGCTCCAGCTTGACGCCCAGGAAGGATTAGCGCAGTACCTGTCACCAGCTCGGCCAGCTGGTGAAACCACAGTTTCTCTTACTTCCTTGAGTCTTCTGGACGCTGGAGGAATCGATGTCCTTGAGGTGCTGCCGAATTGCAGGTAAGTCCGTTTCCACTTCGTCGCCACTGTAGTGTCCGTGTGTAGATAAAGACACTGAAGACAGGAGTTGGATCATAGGTATTTACTAAGCAAGTCTGGGGGGGGTTTCTAAAGGATATACACAATACACAGGCTTATATAGCCCAAGTGGCAATTACCGGCATTACGCACACCTGGGGCTCTTAAAGGCACATACACCATAATTGCTCTTAAAGGCACATACACCACACCCTTCCTGCCTGTACACCCTTTACCTGCGGTGTGACCAACTCGCTAAATGTGATATTCACAACGTCCTCAGCATCGCGAATGCTCCAAAATGAATCCATCTGCAGCTCCAGTGCCGCAATTCGGTCTGTCAGTAGCTGCAGCTGGACACACTTCCCGCACACATGGTCATCAGGGACGCAGGAAGCATCCCTGATTCCCCACATAGAGCAGGAGGAGCACACTACAGGGCTGGGCTGTCCTGCCATGACTTACCCTTTAATTAATTAATTAAAATTAAATGAATCCCACCAATTTCACTTCAATTAAATGATATACTCAAGGGCCCTTGCTTAATAGTAGTCCCCGCTACACAACAGAGACCTTAGAAACCACAAAGTTTAAGTTTAGAAAAATTTAGAAAGAAAATACTCACCAACCAATCACTTACCTGCTTCTTGGTGATGTCACACTTTGATTACTTTTTGCTTCCCTCTCCCGGAACCTGGATTGGTAAGCCGCCTCTGGTGCTCCCTCGCAGGTCCGCCGCCTCTCCACTCTCGGGGCTCTGGGCCTCGCTGCCTCGGGCTGCTCCTTTTATCCTCCGCCGCCTCTGGTGCTCCCTCGCAGGTCTGCCGCCACTCCGCTCTCGGGGCTCTGGGCCTCGCTGCCTCGGGCTGCTCCTTTTATCCTCCGCCGCCTCTGGTGCTCCCTCGCAGGTCCGCCGCCTCTCCGCTCTCGGGGCTCAACTTGTCTAAATCGCCTTGAAGCCTCTTTGCATCCTTCTCACAACTCACAATCCCACCTAATTTTGTGTCATCAGCAAACTTGGAAATATTACATTTGGTTCCCTCATCCAAATCATTGACATATATTGTGAATAGCTGGAGCCCAAGCACTGATCCCTGCCGTACCCCACTAGTCACCACCTGCCACCCCGAAAAAGACCTATTTATTCCTACTCTCTGTTTCCTGTCTGTTAACCAATTTTCAATCGATGCCAGTATATCACCCCCAATCCCATGTGCTTTAATTTTGCACATTAAAATTGAAGTCAATGGGAATCAGGGGGCAAACTCTCTGCTGGCTGGAGTTATACCTAGCACAAAGGAAGATGGTTGTGGTTGATGGAGGCCAATCATTTCTGCCCCAGGACATCGCTGTAGGAGTTACTCAGGGCAGTGTCTTAGGTCCAACCATCTTTAGCTGCTTCATCAATGACCTTTCCTCCATCATAAGGTCATAAGTAAGGATGTTCACTGATGATTGCACGGTGTTCAGTTCCATTCATAACTCCTCAGATAATGAAGCAGTCCATGCCTCCATGCAGCAAGACCTGGACAACATTCAGACTTGGGCTGATAAGTGGCAGGTAACATTCGCGCCACACAAATGCCAGGCAATGACTATCTCCAACAAGAGAGAGTCTAACCACCGCCCCTTGACATTCAACAGCATTGCTAATGCCAAATCTCCCACCATCAACATCCTGGGGATCACCATTGACCAGAAACTTAACTGGGCCAGCCATATAAATAATGTGGCTACAAGGCTGGGTATTCTGTGGCGAGTGTCTCACCTCCTGACTCCCCAAAGCCTTTGCACCATCTACAAGGCACAAGTCAGGAGTGTGATGGAATACTCTCCATTTGCCTGGATGAGTGCAGCTCCAACAGCACTCAAGAAGTTCGACACCATCCAAGACAAAGCAGTCCGCTTGAGTGGCACTCCATCCACCACCTTCAACATTCACTCCTTCTACCAGCGGCGCACCATGGCTGCAGTGTGTACCATCTACAAGATGCACTGTAGCAACTTGCCAAGGCTTCTTTGGCAGCACTTCCCAAACCTGCAACCTCTACTACCTAGAAGGACAATGGTAGGAGGTGCATGGGAATACCATCACCTGCCAGTTCCTCTCCGAGTCACACACCATCCTGATTTAGAAGTATATCGCCGTTCCTTCATCGTTGCTGGGTCAAAATCCTGGAACTCCACCTCTAACAACACTGTGGGAGTACCTTCACCACATGGACTGCAGCGGTTCAAGAAGGCAGCTCACCACCACCTTCTCAAGGGCAATTAGGGATA
The DNA here is from genome assembly GCF_052327205.1 of Somniosus microcephalus. Classification (NCBI taxonomy): domain Eukaryota; kingdom Metazoa; phylum Chordata; class Chondrichthyes; order Squaliformes; family Somniosidae; genus Somniosus; species Somniosus microcephalus. Next base: position 86,686,260 of record NC_140993.1, on the reverse strand, counting down.
GGCAATAAATGCTGGCCTTGCCAGTGGCACCTACATCCCATGAACGAATAAAAAAAGGTTTTTGCTGTGTCCTTAGTAACGATCTTGAGATGGAGTCTAATTCACGATTTTCAAATAAATATATATATAAAGTAATTGGTTCAGTCATGAATATGTTATATTTTGAATAAGGTTGACAGCTATGAATTTCTAATGAGCCTTAGCAACCCATCAAGGAGTGTAATAAAAGGGTGTACTGCTCTATACTGCCTATGTGGGGGCTTAAAGAGCCCAATCACTGAGATAGGGATATACATCAGTTTTGAATGTAGCTATATGGCTATAATAAGCTTTTTCTGAATTATATTTCACCAAAAATGGCTCATTGATTATGCTGATACAGAGATACTTTTATCAAATGGCATGTGTGTATGAAAATTCTAAATATGACATTGCATAGGGAACTCTCTCCATGATCAGTCAACATTCCTCTTTCAGCCAACAGATAACAGGTTATGAAACTCATTACCATTTGATCTTGCTGTGCACAAAATGGCTACCATGTTTGCCTACATAATAACAATTGCTGCATTTCAAAGAAATATATTGCTTGTGAAGTACTTTGAAATGCTTGAGAGACTGAGAACCAACAGTAGCATACCCTATCCATCACTAAGACCGCTTACTTTCACCACTGCTTTAATGCAGAAAATGTCTCAAAGTGTTTCACAGAGACAATATAGTTGCTGGACAGTAGTAATAAACTGAAGAGGTAACTTGAAACATGGCTGGAAGGTAGGTTTTTAGAGGACTGTTAAAGGTACAGAGAGAAGCAGCAAGGCAGAGGGGTTTAGGGAAAGATTTCCAGGGAGTGGAACCAAGGTGGCTTCGGGGAGCAGGGAGGATGCACAGGAGACCAGAGTTGCAGGATCAAAGAGCATGTAGGCTGGCATGTAGGGCAGGAGGAGGTTGCAGAGGTTAAGTAGGGTGAGACCATGGAGAATTTGGGGATGGTGATGTTGAATTCAAAGTATTGGGAGCCAGGGGCAATAGGAAGGCCAGATAATCTCCTTCTGTGATTTAATTTATATGATTCTGTGTGACTCTTTGAGGTCAGTGAGGATGGGAGTGTTGGGTATATGAGACTTTATGTGGCACAAGATGGGAGTGGCAACATTTTAAATGAATTGGAGTTTGTGTAGGCAGAACTCAGGAGGAAGATGTTGGAGAAATGAAATCCAGAGGTAACAAAATCATACAAGGGTTTCAGCCAGATTGCAGTGGTGAAAGTAAGCGGTCTTAGTGATGGATGGGGTATGAGTTTGAAAATCTGCTTAGAGTTGAACAGGACATGAGTAGCAGCCAAGGAGTAGGATGGACTCATGGACAAGGGTATGGAATCTTTGACAGGAAGCAAGTAAAATGGCTTCAGTCTTCCCACTGTTAAATTGGATGAAGCTCTGGCTCATTTATGACTTGATGTTTATTGAGAACCCAGTGGTCTAGGGGAGGGAATATGGTGGACATTCATTTGCCTAATGCATGGGAAATTGTGATTTTATAGTGTGATTAAATAAAGATAATAGCTGGTGGGATATGTGGCCTCATGATGCGTATTCATGTAACTGATTCCTGGTAGACCGATAGTGAAGAATGTCAAGGTTATTACTCATGTTATACAAGTTAAAATGGTAGCAGTTTTTATCCATGATATTTAACATAGGAAAACAGTAGCATAGTGGTAATGTCACTGGGCTAGTAATCCATGAGGCCTGGACTAATGATCCAGAAACGTGAATTCATAATCCCACCATGACAGCTGGGGAATTTAAATTCAGTTAATTAAATAAATCTGGAATCATTATTAGTATCAGTAATGGTAACCATGAAACAATCATTTTGTCATAAACACCCATCTGGTTCACTAATGTCCTTTAGGGAAGGAAATCTGCCATCCTTACCTGGTCTGGCCTATATGTGACTCCAATCCACAGCAATGTGGTTGACTCTTAATTGCCCTCTGAAATGGCCTAGCAAGCCACTCAGTTGTAAAAAACCGCTACGAAACAAAGTAATAAAAGTGAAACCGGATAGGCCACCCGGCACCGGCTACGGACACGGCAATGGCCCAGTCAACCCTGCAAAGTCCAACCTCACCAACATCTGGGGAATTGTGTCGCCTGTCATTTTAATTCACCACCCCATTCCCACTTGGACCTCACCATCCTCGGCCTCTTGCATTGTTCCACGGAAGCTCACCGTAAACTCGAGGAACAGCACATCATCTTCCGATTAGGCACTTTACAGCCTTCCGGACTCAATATCGAGTTCAACAATTTCAGATCATAACCTCAGCCCCTATTACATTTTTACTTATATTTTTTGTCCACACCTTTGTTTTGGACTTCCCCCCCCCCCCCCGTTATGTTCATAAATAAATAGACGTTTTCATTATGAACAGCTAGCTTGAGCTAGTCATTTATTCAGCCATGTGGACTAGTGAACAGGCATCCATCTTGACTACTGCCTTGTGGGTAGCCCACTACCAAACATACAGCTCCACCTAGTGTACCATTCTAGAATGACATGTTACTGATCATTACATCCCCCTTCCTTAGAGGTTAAACAAAATCAATATCAATCAATATCAATCAATCATAATGACATAAACATCTTCACAACAGTCAACACATTTTCAAAGCTTTACTTTATGAACTCTAAGCTTTTCATTCTTTTATTATAGTTTTCTTTGTACTCAAAGATTAAGTCTATCAGGCTTTTTTACTTCACGTGTGGATCTTCTCAGCACAGGTAAGTCTGATGTGTTTTCATGAGAGCCTGTATGTGTGTTTGTGTTAGATTGTTCTGGTGGTGAGTGACAAGATTCAGTTGCGGCATTGTCATCGATTTGCTCTTGGATAGTTTCTTGTGTTTTCAGGAGGGAACAGCGGTTCCTCCTGAGAATCTGTCCTTCCTCAGTTCTAACAGTGTATGACCTTGGTCCTACTTCCTCAAGAACTGTAGCTTTCCTGTTCCATGCATCTGGATCCTCAATCCTGACAACATCATCCCTTGTCAATGGTTTCAGAGTTTTGGATGACTTGTCATAGTGTGATTTCTGTTTCAGCTTTAACAGTTGAAGTCTCTGTCTCAGTTCCTTACTCTGCTTTTCATTTGCACAGCAGGGTAGCGTGGTGCGCAACTTGCAACCCATTAGGAGTTCAGCAGGTGAAGAACCACAGTCTAAAGGGGAGGCTCGGTAGCTCAGCAGGGCGAGATAAGGATCAGACTTGCTTTTTGTTGCTTTCTTCAGTAGCTGTTTGAGAACTTGAACACCTTTCTCTGCCTTACCATTCGACTAAGCATACAGAGGACTGGATGTGATGTGTTGAAAGTCATAATGTGCTGCAAACTGTTGCCACTCCTTACAGTTGAAGCACGGACAATTGTCGCTAACGGCAATCCTGGGAATTCCATGTCTAGCGAAAATGGACACCTCGGAATTGAAAAATGCAAAAGGAGAGCAAGAGGCACTGTTTATTGGCCTGGCATAAATAAGTACATTGAGAACATGATAGGCATATCTGAGACATGTCAGAAACACCAAAACAAACAAGCAAAGGAACCAATGATTGTAGCTGACTTACCAACAGCAGTGTCATAATGCATGTTAAATCCATTTTTGCCAGACATGGAATTCCCAGGATTGCTTGCTGGTGTGCTTGAGAGCAGCGCCATCTCAGGATAGTTAGAATAGTAGTCAATCACTATTAGATAGTCTTTACCATTCAAATGAAAGAGGTCCATACCAACCTTTTGCCATGGTGCTGTTGGTAAGTCAGCTACTATCATTGGTTCCTTTGCTTGTTTGTTTTGGTGTTTCTGACATGTCTCACATATGCCTATCATGTTCTCAATGTCCTTATTTATGCCAGGCCAATAAACAGTGTCTCTTGCTCTCCTTTTGCATTTTTCAATTCCGAGGTGTCCCTCATGAATCCTTTTGAGCATGTCTTGACGTAGAGCCTGTGGAATGACTATTCTGTTCTGTTTTAGTAATAGTCCACTTGCGACACTTAACTCTGACCTGATGTGATAGTACTTTGGACAGGAACCTTTTGGCCAACCATGATGAATGTTCTCTATTACTGTTTGTAACACTGTATCTTTTACTGTTTCTTCTGCTATTTGCTTTGATTTTGTGTCTGACACGAGCAGCGCAGCAGTGACCATACTCACATGAACATCCACGTCTTCCTCAGTAGAGCTCACATGACTCATTGTGGGTGCTTGGGATAGTGCATCTGCTAACACTATGTGTTTGCCTGGTGTGTAGATCAGTTCAAAGTCATATCTTTGCAGCTTCATCATGAGTCGTTGAATCCTTGGAGACATCTCATTCAGATTTTTTTTTATGATGGCAACCAGTGGGCAGTGGTCTGTCTCAACTGTGAAGGTGGGAAGTCCATATATGTAGCCATGGAACTTTTCTAGTCCAACTACCAAGCCCAGCCATTCCTTTTCAATCTGGGCGTATCGACACTCAGAGTCAGTCATAGACCTGGAGGCATAGGCAACAGGCTTCCAATCTTTACCCTCTGCTTGTAGCAAGACCGCGCCTAGGCCATCTTTTGATGCATCCGTTGACACTTTGATTCTCTTTGTTGGGTCAAAGAAGGTGAGTACAGGTGTGGTTGTCAGCACTGTTTTGAGGTTCATCCACTCTTGTTCATGTCTTTCTGTCCATGCGAACTCATTTGTTTTATGTAGCAGGTCTCGCAGACAGGCTGTCTTGGCTGATAAGTTAGGAATGAACTTTCCAATGAAGTTTATCATCCCCATGATGCGTAGCACTCCTTTTTTTCAGTGGGTCGGGGCATGTTGAGTGTGGTGTTTACTTTTTCCATATCTGGCTCTATTCGTTTACCAGATAGATTATCTCCTAGGAAAGTGACTTCCTGGATGCCAAACTGACACTTGGCTTTGTTGAGTCTCAGTCCATTCTGGCATATGCTCTGTAGCACTTTAGTCAGTCTCTCATTGTGTTCTTTCAGTGTGGAGCCCCAGATGATGATGTCATCAACATAGACCCGAACTCCTTCCAGACCTTCAATTAGGTGTTCCATCGCTCTATGAAAGATTTCAGATGCAGATATTATCCCGAAAGGCATTCTGAGGAAACAATACCTGCCAAATGGTGTGTTGAAGGTACAGTGTTTGGTGCTCTCTTCATCCAGTTTTAGTTGCCAAAATCCTTGTGAGGCATCGAGCTTTGTGAAGTATCTGGCACCTGACATTTCACTGGTGATTTCTTCTCGCTTGGGAATCTGGTAGTGTTCATATTTTATGTTTGCATTTAAGTCCTTTGGATCCATGCATACTCTTAGATCATTGTTCTTTGTCTTTACACATACCATGGAGTTAACCCAGTCTGTTGGCTCTTCGACTTTCCTGATGAGTCCTAGTGTGGTCATTCTGTCCAGTTCTTTCTTGAGCCGGTCATGCAGGGGTGCTGGAACTCTCCATGGAGCATGTACCACTGGCTGAGCATCCTCCTTTAGCTGGATCTTGTAAGTGAATGGTAGAACTCCAAATCCTTTGAACACATCCTGGAAATTACTCACTACAGAATCCACTGAGTCATCTGGTCTGCTTATGGCACAGCTTATACGGTAGACTGTCTTGACCAGTTCTAAGTCCTCACAAGCTTTGTCACCTAGTAGTGAATCAAGTCCTTCAGCCACAACAGAAAACATGAGATAACAACAGAAAATGCTGGAAAAACTCAGCAAGTCAGGTAACATCCGTGACAAGCCTGACTTGCTGAGTTTTTCCAGCATTTTCTGTTGTTATTTCGGATTTCCAACATCTGCAGTATTTTGCTATCAGAAAACATGAGGTGATGGACTTTGTCTTTGACTGTCACTTTAAGTCTGCATACACCTAAGCTATCTATTTTCTGTCCATTATAGTTCTTCAGTAGTCCTGACGTTTTCTGTATTTTGGGCTTTTCTTTCATATTTTTAATGTCACTCATACTGATTAAGTTTGCTTTTGCCCCAGTGTCTAGTTTCAATGTAACTAATGCTCCATTTACCTGCAGTGGCATCATCCATTTGTCCTCTTTTACTGCATTAACTTTATGTTCAGCATTGTCCATTCCTGAGGGCTGCACATTTTCTGTATCCCTTTCTATATTGTCACATGACACCATTCCTACAAAAAATGTCTCACTTAAATCAGTGTCCTCAATCACATTGACTTGTTGCCCTTTCTTTGTTTTTACTTTTGAAAAGCATTGTTTGGCAAAGTGATTCTTTCCATTACATTTTGTGCACATTTTTCCCAACGTTGGGCATTGTCTTGACTGGTGCTGGTAACCACAGCATTTACAATTAAAAATTCCATCCTCCGATTGCTTTGCATTTCTGTTCTGCCCATGTTTCTTCCCCTTGTAGGACACAGCACCGACAGCAGCACAGTCATTCACTACAGTCACATTATTATTAATTTCACTGATAGTCTTTGCATGCTGTTGAGCTAGCTCACTGGCATGGCATATTTTCACAGCATCCTCCAATGTTAGTTCGGTTTCTCTCAACAAACGTTCCCTGACTTTTTTATCATGAATACCAAACACAATCTGGTCACGAATCATGGATGATTTCAATTCAGAGAAATTACATGTCTGTGCTTTCAGTTTCAGATCAGTCACAAAGCTATCAAAAGTCTCATTTTGCTGCTGTGTCCGAGAACGGAACACATACCTCTCATAGGTCTCATTCTTTTTGGGAGAACAATGTGTATCAAACTTCTTTAGCACATCGTCCATTTTTTCTCTGTCCTCCTCTTGATCAAATACAAATGTATTAAATACCTCTATCGCCTGCGGGCCTGCAACTATGAGCAGTAACACTATTTTCCTTGCGTCTGGCTTTGTACCGAACCCGATGGCAGCAATGCAGTGTTCAAATTGTTGTTTGAAAGTCCGCCAATTGCAGTCGACATTCCCCATGAGTTTCAAACCCTCCGGTGGCTTCAAATTCTCCATGTCGCGTTTCACAATATTCAGCAGATATTACCACTCCTGGTACCATGTTATGTTCATAAATAAATAGACGTTTTCATTATGAACAGCTAGCTTGAGCTAGTCATTTATTCAGCCATGTGGACTAGTGTACAGGCATCCATCTTGACTACTGCCTTGTGGGTAGCCCGCTACCAAACATACAGCTCCACCTAGTGTACCATTCTAGAATGACATGTTACTGATCATTACACCCCCCTTTCTTTTTTTTCTCTCTCTCCCACATGGCAGCTGTCTCCCATTCTGCCAGTGCATTTCACACCTAATCTAGAGCCGTCTTTTGTCTCCAGTAGTCCTATCACCATCTCGTCTCATTTTGAATACTTCTTAATGTCTCTTCTCTTCTGTTCTCTCCCAGCCTGGCCTCTTAATCTATTTCATTTCCTGTGCTTCTTTAGTCTTGACAAAGGGTTCACCTGAAACATTGACTCTATTTTCTCTCCACGGATGTTGCCTGGCCTGCTGAGTTTTTCCAGCATTTTCTGTTGTTATTTCTGCCTCTCTATCTCTCTGTCCTCCTTTAAGACACTCCTTAAAAACTACCTCTTTGACCAAGCTTTTGGTTATCTGTCTAATATGTGTCAAATTGTGTTTGATAACACTCCTGTGAATCACCTTGGGATGTTTTACTGTGTTAAAGGTGCTATATAATATAAGATGTTGTTGTCATAAGAGACTGTTAACAAAAATTAGAGTGCATGGAATTTGAGGCAATCTATTAGCTTGGATAGGGATTTGGTTAGGAGGTAGGAGACAGAGTAGGGATAATGGGTATGTACTCAAATTGTCAGGATGTCACTAGTGATGTCCCCCAGGGATCTGTACTGGGGCCACAGCTTTTGATAAATGACTTGGATGAAGGAATAAAGAAGTGCATATCAAAGGTTGCTGATGACACCAAGTTAGGTGGCATAGTAACTAGTATAGATGGGACCAGAAAGTTGCAAAGGGGCATTGATAGATTAAGTGAGTGGGCAAAAATGTGGCAGATGGAATTCAATGTGGGAAAGTGTGAGGTGATCCACTTTGAATCTAAGAAAGATAGATCAGAGTATTTTCTAAATGGCGAGATGCTAGGAACTGAGAATGAGCAGAGATTTAGCGGTCCAAGTACAGAAATCACTAAAAGGTGGTGGACAGGTAGAAAAAATAATTTAAAAGGCTAATGGAACGTTGGTCTTTTTCTCAAGAGGGCTGGAATACAATGAGGTGGAAGTTATGTTACAGCTGTACAGAGCTCTGGTTAGACCCCATCTGGAGTATTGCATTCAGTTCTGAGCACCACACTTCAGGAAGGCTATATTGGCCTTGGAGGAGATGCAGTGCTGATTCACCAGAATTATACCAGGGCTAAAAGGGTTAAGTTATGAGGACAGGTTGCATAGACTAGGTTTGTATTCTCTTGAATATAGAAGATTAAGGGATGATCTAATTGAAGTATTTAAGATTTGATAGGTAGATTGAGAGAAAATACTTCCTCTGGTGGGAGAGTCCAGAACAAAGGGGAATAGCTTAAAATTAGAGCTCGGCCATGCAGAGGTGATGTCAGAAAGTACTTCTTCACACAAAGGGTAGTGGAAATCTGCAACTCTCTCCCCCAAAAAGTTGTTGAAGCTAGGTCAATTGAAAATTTCAAAACTGAGATTGATAGATTTTTGTTAGGCAAGGGTATTAAGGATTACAGAACCAAGGCAGGTACCCATATGTAAATTTGCTACCCATATGTAATACTTACACATTAAAACAACAGTACCAGGAAACTTTGGTTTATCTGGAGGTTATATGTCCGGAATACTCGATCTAACGGCAAAAATCAGGAGCCGTTTTCTATAAGTTTTTTTTAGTTCTCGTTGCTTTTTTTTACCCCAGTCAGGCACTGCAAGGTCTGTAGCTATAGCAACAGCTTCAGCTAGAGACGCTTGCAGCTGCAGCCGACTGTTTAGAAGCTGTTGCTAAGCAACAGTGTTTGTTGTCAGATGCGGAGATGAAAACCTCCGTATGCTTCAACATTAACTTTGTATGTCCGGCAGTTTTAATAGATCGGCAACAGCTCGGTCCCGTCGGTGCCGGATATCACAAAGTTTCCTGTAGTTGTTACAACTCTTGATTTTTGCACCATCAAGCTCACACAAATGACTGAGACTATTAATAACTCTTGTCTTGTACTGATATTCCAAAGTAAGATCTACACAACATTCAAAACTTAGCCCTTGCACGGGATAATTAATCATTACTATTTTATAGAAGGGTTTATTTGTTTATTGTTTCAGAAACTTAAAAAACCCAGAGATGGTGAAGCAGGAGGATATGTCTGCACAAGCTTTATATGAAAAAAAGGCTTTAGTCCCACTTTAATCCAACCAGAGGCACTGATTAAATAGAGGATATCACACTGACAGCATTGTATTAATTGGATTATCACATGATTATGATGCTCATATTAGCACCAGCCAATGAAGCCTTGTGTACTTTTAATTGTGATGCTAATGGAGTACACTGATTGTGCTGTCCAATCACATTACTGTTAAGTAGGGGATGGTTGAGCTCAGTGCACACACCCAAGCACATGCATGCATGAATACTGTTACTGAGATTCTGCACTTGGGGACGGAGTTGCAGCGAAGCAAGACTTATACCCATCATTCCAAATCTTCCCAAACCCTGAGGCCAGGGCACTGGGGACTCTCAGCAGGATTCCCACCACCAAGAGGGAGCCTGCCAGTGTGGGGGTGACACTGCTGCTGCAGCAGAAAAGCTGGTGAGGGATCTTAAAGAATTTCCCCAAATAGCAGACCAGGTGTATCACTGAATGCCTCAGTTGAAACCAAGGCCTTCAGCAGGTAAGTGTTGGGGGTCAGACTTGAGGGAGAGGAGGATGCTACAATACCCTCTCTCTTCATGGGGCGACTCGGAGCCTTTAGCGACACTTCCCAGGGCCGACCACCACCTTCCGCATGGTGACCCTTGGAAGCAGCGGTAACACAGGCCCCACTGCACCCCTGCAGCCATTTACATGTGGCATGCACCGAAGGAGAGAGGCCAGAGGAAATTTTGGTGGGGGTGGAGGGAGGCAATTGGCCTATCCACTTGCATTTTCTTTCATTCTGTCATGATTTTGGGTGAGATCATGCAGGAGAATTACAGCCTACATATCACGTAAGCACTTATGTTGCAGCAGGTTGTGCAGGTTTTCATTAGATGAAATTAAGGATAATGGAGTAAAATTCCACTTCTACACTTGCCAGCCCACAATTTTCGATGCATTAAAGTGAATCTTGAAAATAGATCCTCATAGTTAAGTACTTGTATATAAGGTGACCAATGTATAAGGTGAGCCCCTTACTTTCTAGCAAAAAACTCTGAACAAAATCAATGGCACAATTAAAAGGTCATATTAACTCCCCAAAAAGCAAGAAATTTGATTCTAATTTGCTAAAATTGATAAGGAGCAGGCAACCAGAGTGACAGTAATATCTGCAACAATGACTCATGTTAAAGATAACTCCCCCACCACATACACTGTTACTTGGTTCAGTGTCACCTGAGTCAGAAGATTGTGAGTTACAGCCCCACTCCAGGACTTAAACACATCACTTCAGCTTACATTTTAGCGTGATACTGAGAGAGTACTGTATTGTCAGAGGTGCTGTCTTTTGAATGAGATGGTAATCCATAGGCCCATCAGCCCTCTCAGGTGGACGTAAAAGATCTTACGAGGCTATTTGAAGAAGAGTTCTTTTGGTGCCTTAGTCAACACTTGTCCCTCAACCAACTCCACCAAAACATTTACTGGTTGTTTATTTCACGTGCAGTCTGTGGGACCTAGATGCACAAAATTAGCTGCCATGTTTGCCTACATAACAACGGTGACCACATGTCAAAAGTACTTAATTGGCTGTGAAGCACTTTGAGATGCCCTTAAGACCTGAAAGGCCCTGCTTAAATGTAAGTTATTTTCTCATCATTGACCCAAATTTCTAGTCCTGTACATGAATATATACAGTACTCCTCTCTAGTCCTCTGTACATATTACCATTACACCCTCTGTAAACTTAAACTCATCCAAAACTCTGTTGCCGTTATCCTAACTCGCACCAAATCTCGTTCACCCATCAGCCCTGTGCTCGCTGACCCACATTGGCTCCCAATCCGGCAACACCTCAATTTTAACATTTTCATCCTTGTGTTCAAATCCCTCCATGAGCTCGCCCCTTCCCTAGCTCTGTAACCCACTCTAGCCCTACAACCCTCTGAGATCTCTGCGCTCCTCCATTTCTGGTCACTTGTGCATCCCTGATTTTCTCTGCTGCACTATTGGCAGCCATGCCTTCAGCTACCTAGGTCCTAAGTACTGAAATTTTCTCCCTAAACCTCTCCGCTTCTCTACCACTCTCCTTTAAGATACTCCTTAAAACCTACCTCTTTGACCAAGCTTTTGGTCACCTGTCCTAATATGTCTTTCTGCAGCTAGGTGTCAAATTTTGTTTGATAATTGCTCCTGTGAAGCGCCTTGGGACGTTTTACTTTGTGAAAGGTGCAATATAAATATAAGTTGTTGTTGTTTGTGCAGGTTGGAAGGAGGGGTTATTGGTATACTTCCCAGGTCTCAAAAGTACAAGTTCCTCAAATGGGACCCAACAGCCCAGTTACCAAATGCCACCTTCAGATTACTTATCAAAAAGGGTGTCCTGGGCTAGGACCCACCACCGGTTGGAGCTCCCAATCAAACATTGATTCTATGCCAACACTCTGGCTCACTTGAAAGCAGTTGTACGTCGGAATTTCTTCATTATTTAATTTGATATCTAGGGCACTGGTGTTGAAATGTTCATGAAGTTTCTTGACTTTGGGTCGAATATTTTAAATAGTGTGATCTGCAGAAATTACATCAGAACTCCGCCTCCAGCCGTGTCACACTGGCAGGGGGAGCAGAAAACTCGGAAAAAAGGCTTCAGATTTCTTCGTGCACGAACCCTGCTGGGTCCAGGTCATCTCCTTGCGGGCAGGCAGAATAAGGTCTCCTCCCTGCAGGATCGGCTGAGTTTAATCCCTGGCCAGGCGGGTATACCTTGTGCAAGGGCTGGAGCAGAGGACGTGTCCTGAGCTTCATCATCGACAGTACAAGAAATCAAATTCGATCAGGTCAGTTTAATCACCTTACTGCAAACTTTTAATTGCTTAATGCCTGTACTGCCATTTGTAGCTTTAATTCTGCAGAAGCTATTTAGTTGATTATTTTGCATGACAGATGTTTCAGGATAATAGTAAATATTAATATAGGTTTTATATGTATTTAGTACGATCATTTAGATTCGATTTAGTTAATGTAAAAAAAAGTAGAATACTTGTTTTCCTAGATCATAGACAGTGACATAAAGAAAGGGGACCCTGGGTCTGGCGCCTCCTCCCCTTTCAATCAGGACGCAATCGTGGGACCTCCTGTAATAAGCAGGTGAATGCTGCAGCCGGCGACTAAAGTCTGAGACACAGACCCACACCACCCTAGCGGATTTAATGTGTCAATACTCGTGTGAAGTTTCTGTAAAGATTACTTGCCTAAAAAATATTTATATTCTGATTTTAAATCTTAAAAGTTTGTGCACTGAAATGCTTTTAATATTAACAGACTGTAAACTTATTTTTGTGACTTTCTAATTGTGATCGAATTAGTGCTGAGATATACACTAAAATAAACAAAGCATATTTCCCTTCCTTCCCTTCCCCCATTTTATTTTCCTCTTTCTATCCTTATTCTGTATTTCAAGCGTACTTTTACATTATTTTAAATATGCCCAATTCTAACCTATACTTTCCTTACTTTTCATCCAGTGCCTTCCAATTCGAAAAAATAGCCTCTGATTGGCTGCAAAGGAATCGTCAAGATTGTTTTACAACCAGTCTAATGATTTGATATTGCTGCATAGTCTCAACCAACCTTTGATGTGACTTCCAAGCGGAGAAACCGAGCTCACAACAGAATGAGTCACTTGGTCTTCAGTTCCTGTGGTCTGATTATGTTTTGGACAGGATAACTCACCAGCCTAGCAGTAAGTGTTAAAGTAATACGAGAGAAATGGCCAGTGCAAATACTGTTTCTCAATTATTCTGTTCTTTATATTAGCAATGACAAATTGTATCAATATACAGTTATGCTGCTGCAGTCATCAAAGGGTTAACTTGGGTAATGACCATCTTGAAGCTAGGCTTTAATAATGCTGCATCAGTTCTAATTCACATTGCATTTCCAGCCAATCAAAACGACATAACAACAACTTGCATTTATATAGCACCTTTACCGTATTAAAAAGTCCCAAGGCGCTTCACAGGAGTATTATAAGACAAAAAATTGACACCGAGCCACATAAGGAGAAATTAGGGCAGGTGACCAAAAGCTTGGTCAAAGAGATAGGTTTTAAGAAACATCATAAAGGAGGAAAGAGAAGTAGCGAGGCGGAGAGGTTTAGGCAGGGAATTCCAGAGCTTAGGGCCTAGGCAACAGAAGGTACGGCCACCAATGGTTGAGCGATTATAATCAGAGATGCTCAAGAGGGCAGAATTAGAGGAGCGCAGATATCTCAGGGGGGGTTGTGGGGCTGAAGGAGATTACAGAGATAGGAAGAGGCGAGGCCATGGAGGGATTTGAAAACAAGGATGAGAATTTTGAAATCGAGGCGTTGCTTAACCGAGAGCCAGTGTAGGTCAGCGAGCACAGGGATGATGGGTGAATGGGATTTGGTGCGAGTTAGGACACAGGCAGCTGAGTTTTGGATCACAAGTTTATGTAGGGTAGAATGTGGGAGGCCAGCCAGGAGTGTGTTGGAATAGTCAAGTCTAGAGGTAACAAGGCATGGATGAGGGTTTCAGCAGCGGATGAGCTGAGGCAGGGGTGGAGACGGGTGATGTTATGGAGGTAGAAACAGGCGTTCTTAGTTATGCTGCGGATAAGTGGTCGGAAGCTCATTTCAGGGTCAAATATGACACCAAGGTTGCGAACAGTGTGATTCAGCCTCAGGCAGATGTTAGGGAGAGGGATGGAGTCAGTGGCATGGGAACAGAGTTTGTGGCGGGGACCGAAAACAATGGCTTCGGTCTTCCCAATATTTAATTGGAGAAAATTTCTGCTAATCCAGAACTGGATGACAAGCATTCTGACAATTTAGAGACCGTGGAGGGGTTGAGAGAAGTGGTAGTGAAGTAGAGCTGGGTGTCGTCAGCGTACATGTGGAAACTGATGCTATGTTTTTGGATGATGTCGCCAAGCGGCAACATATAGATGAGAAATAGAAGGGGGCCAAGGATAGATCCTTGGGGGACACCAGAGATAACGATGCGGGAGCATATTGCCCATCCTCATCACCACCTCTAGGCAAACCTATTCTATTTACAGAACTAGCGAGAAAGTAGGACAAAATCTGTAAAGCAGGAGCCCCAGAACAATATTTCAGTAGGTGTCACAGTGCAGGACTATACAAGATAATTGGTAGCACAGATAAAAGAATTGCTGAACACATGGACACATGATAAAAAAAGGTTTATTGTTAGTACACAATGAGAGCTTGAAATGATGAACTATGCAGATTTAGGCAATGATAAAAATAACTGAGTGCCAGAGAATCATACTGCTAAGTACTTTCAATCCATTTTCATGTGAGCGTTAATAATCCTAAATATGTGACCTTCAGCATTGTGTACAAACCCGGATGATCAAATGGCTTAGTCTTGAGACACCGTGAGCTTTATTACTTATATCACAGACGCTATCCATTGTTTTTAACTTCCATCATTCCTGGCCAATTGGGAACACCTGTGCAGCAGTGTAATTGTTGTTAATTGTCACTAGCTTGCTAGAGCAACCATGTTCTGCAGGCAAGTAATAGCTGGAACTATCCAATTGGATACAGGGAACTGTTTGAGACCCAACAGGTTACACATTTCAAACACTTAAACCTCAGTTTAATGGCTCCTAAAAAAATCCTTCTCCCTTGAAAATTTGGATTTATATAGCACCTTATCACATCTCTCAGAAATGTCTCAAAGTGTTTCACACACAGTTTGTTTGCAGTGCGCTGATTGTTATTATGTAATCAAATGTGGCACCTACAAACAGGAATAAGATGAATGACCAGTTCATCTATTTTGGTGATGGTGATGGAGGGAAGAATGTTGGCCAGGACACTAACACAGCTTCTGTTTCTTTTCATATAGTGTCATGAAATCTTCACCTTCCATTTAAACTGGCACACAGATCATGGTTTAATATCTCAGAGATGATTTTATAAGTTTGTGCCATTGATAGGGTCCTTGCCTGTTTGCAACACATACTGGAAAGTCAGATACAAGGGGCTCGATTTTAATAGCCCTGAGGAGGTGGGTTTGGAGGCGGGTCAGCAGCGAAAATCGGAAAAAATGGCTTCAGACTGCCAACTCACCCCCATCCCGCCCCCACCCGATTTTCGTGAGTGTCGAGTCAGCCGCTCCCAAACTGACCCGACTGGAACCGGTGGGACAGGTAGTTAAAGCAGTTAAGAGCCTGTTAACTGCCTTGCTAATCCTATTTTGATAGTGGTTTCCCATTTTCGTGCCTCTGGCTCCTGTTTCCCATCTTGTCAGAAACATGCCAGCTGCAAGGAGATGAGTTTCTCGAGGACATGATTTGTAGTCATTGGTGGAGCACTTTAAAAGCGCTCCTGTAACATGGCTGACATTCAAATGCAACAACCTTGTTGTTGGAGGTTTGGGATAAGATTTTGCAAATCTACTGACCTTGACATTTAAGCTGACAGCCATTTGCAGTGTGACCTGATAGGAATAATTTCAGGCCACTTCTAGTGTGCGCTTGCAAGCTTCTTGCTTCAAGTGAAATCTATAGCTACGGGATGGGAAACATTTATATCCTCTCATCCTGGTCGTCAGATTTGGAGGAAGAGCAGCCGCGGCAGCACCACAACCAGCCACAACAGCAGCACCAGCACCAGGAGTGCCAACCTCCTCCTCACCCACCTGATGATACACAAGGCGGAGGGCCTCAGCGCAGGGCTGCACCTTGCCGCAGGAGATACCCCCAACACAGGATTTACTGAGCAGCAGTGCCAAATGAGGCTGAGACTTTCGAGAGACGTAGTCACTGACATCTGCGCAATGCTGCACCAACACCTGGAGCCCAGAGGAGCGTGTGGACACTCCTTACCAGTGGCTGTCAAAAGTCACCACCGCACTCAACCTCTTTGCTTAGGGCTTCTTCCAGGGATCAGCTGCAGACATCAGCAGCATCTCCCAGTCAGCCGCACACACCTGCATCACACAGGTCACTGATGCTCTCTTTGCAAAGGCCCACAATTATATCCACTTCTCCACAGATGGCCCAAGTGTGATGGCGCGTGCGATTGGCTTTGCCAATATGGCTGGCTTGCCAATGGTGCAGGGCGTTATTGACTGCACACATGTAGCCATTAGGGCTCCTCCCTATCACAACCCAGCTGTATTTGTCAACTGCAAGGGATTCCACTCCCTGAAAGTCCAGCTGGTGTGTAACCACAGGAAGATCATCATGCATGTTTGCGCAAAGTACCCTGGCAGTTGCCATGACTCCTTTATCCTGCGCCAGTCTACTGTGCCTCAGCTCTTCCATCCGCCAAACCAACTTTCAGGATGGCTTCTTGGCGACAAGGGCTATCCCCTGAAAAAGTGACTTATGACACCGATGAGGAGGCCATCAAACGATGCTGAGGAGAGGTACAATGTGAGCCACATATCCACCAAAAGCATCATCGAGCAAACCATCGGCTTGCTCAAAATGCGCTTCCGATGCCTAGCCAGATCTGGAGGAGCCTTGCAGTATGCACCAGCCAGGGTGTCCAGAATCGGCATGGTCTGCTGTGCCCTGCACAAGATCGCACAGCAGCGCGGCTTACCGCTGCCTGAGGAACAAGTGTTTCAGCGCACAGCCTCCTCGGAGGAAGAGGACGAGGAAGAGGATGAGGAGAAGGACGGGGAGTGACGCTTTGCAGGGCCGGATGTGGCCATTCCAGCAGCAGGCAAACACATTGCTGGCTGTCAGGCAAGGGATGCACTCATCCATGCTAGATTCGCGTAAGCTTATGCTTCAACCACAGGTGGCTGGCACATGGAGATGAATATAAGTCCGACATCCTCAAAAACCCCAGGCATCATCTGTCTACTAAAGCGCTCAGTGTCACCACCAACATTCTACATGGAATTCACCCTGAGCCCTCACTCTTGAACTTCCATTTCCCAGAACACAGAGGCCACACTTTAGATGATCTCAGCAGATCATTAAACCTTTTTCGACACTGAACCCATGTGCATCTGCACACAGACCTCAAACTCACCTCCTCAGCAATTTGCAGCCAAGCAGCCTTGGTTTGCTGAGGAGGCCTCCTCCTTCCGTTTCCAGGGAAGACGACCTCCTGATGTCCTCTAACTCCCTCCACAAGAGCATGGAGGGAGCCCTCATTGAACTTGGGTGCAGCCTTAGTTTTTGGGGCTGCCATTACTGCAGCAGCCTGCACTTATAAAAGAAAAAAGCATGAATTTTACTAAGCTGATTGGAACACACCTGGCATATTTTTCATTTCTTAGTCACATACTACATCGATAGATAAAAAAATCATAAATGTCTTTCTGGAATAATATGACCAGCAATTTCATTCAATTATTTGTGATCACACCAGCTGCTGTCAACTCCCCTTTCTAGATAATACAGCACCAAGCCATTCCAGTTACATTTTTTGCAAAGGGGACATGGCCCCTATAGTAATTTGGGATGTTATGATTAAGGTTATCCACCAGGTGGTGCTGTAGCCAATGCTGCTGCTAAGGTCAGGGGTTGCTTCCTGTTATGGTCAGGGGTTAGCTTCCTGCTAAGGCCAGCAAAGGTGCAATGCCTGGAAGCAGGCCTGCCTGGTTGTCTCGCAGTCGTTCAATAAAGTACTCGTCTTAATCCTCATACCTCGCCTCTTCGAGTTCCTTCTCTCACTACATGGATTTATCACATTTGGCGACGAGGTAAAACAGGACCCTGAATAAGAGAAGTCTGCCAGGACGTTTAAACAACAAAATCACGAGCTGCAGTTAGCTACCAGTTAGAAGAGAGCATGGCTGCCACGGTAGGAACGGTCTCCGCTTTTGATATTCAAGCACAAACTTGGGAGGAATACTGTGAAGTGTTGGGTTATTTTCTCGAAGCAAATGAAATAAATGATGCCGGAAAAAGGAAAGCCATTCTGCTTAGTTCAGTGGGAAGCCAAACCTACAGTTTGATGAAGAACCTGCTCAGTCCTGAAAAGCCTGGAGACAAATCATTTGTTGAATTAGTGGCTGTGCTAAAAGAACATTTCAACCCTAAGCCTAGTGAGATTGTACAGCGGTTCAAGTTTAATTCAAGGAACAGGAAAGAGGAAGAGAGTGTAATGGACTATGTAGCGGTGTTGCGTAAATTGGCACAAGATTGCAATTATGGGAACAACCTGAAGGAAATGCTGAGAGATAGGCTAGTTTGCGGAATAATGGACGACCAAATGCAGCGCAGATTATTATCCGAGACTGGGCTTACTTATGAAAAAGCATTGGAACTTGCTCAAGCCATAGAGACAGCGAACCGAGATGTAAAAGAAATACAGGGTTCAGACAGGGCTAATGCTACGCAAGTTGCAGGTCAGGTTGTTGTGCACAAGTTGAACATGTGTCAGAAACCACAACGTGAGCATGTGAAGGCATGTTATAGATGCAAGGGCGATCACCTGGCGAGTGAATGCCGGTTTCTGGAGGAAAAGTGCTACAAGTGTGGGAAACAAGGACACATAAAACGAGCTTGCAGGGCGAAATCACCTGTGGAGGAATCCAAACCAAAAGGGGGAGGACAGCAAAACCAAGGGAGAGAAGTGAAAAAACATGGAGCACACCACATCAGCAGGGAAGCTGAGGAAGAAGAGGACATGCTCATAATGTATGGCATGTTAGAGAACATTGCAACTGACAGTAAATGACTCTAAGGTGAACTTTGAAGTGAATACAGGGTGCAGCGTGATCATAATGAACAAGGCAGAGTACTCAAAATTGTGGAACCGTGCAAAAGTTCCAGATTTAAAGCCTTGCTCCCTGCATCTTAAAACATATAGAGGTGAATGAGTAGTGACATTAGGTACAGCTAAGGTAACTGTGCAACAGAGTGACACAGTGGAACAGCTACCTGTAGTTATAGTATCGGGTACCGGACCAAACCTGTTAGGTCGGGGCTGGATAAAATAACTTAAATTAGACTGGGGAGCAGTACATCAAATAGATGCGGGCAAACAGTTGACTTTGCAAGAAGTGTTGAGTGAACATGAGAATGTGTTCAAGGAGGAACTTGGCACATTTAATGGCCCCCCAGCTAAGATTTATGTAGACAAGGAGGCACCGCCAAGGTTTTTTAAACAACGACCTGTGCCTTATGCCATAAAGCCAAAGGTAGAGGCTGAGCTTGACCATCTATTGAGAGAGAACATACTGGAGCCAGTGAAATGTGCGGAATGGGCAGCTCCCATAGTACCTGTTTTAAAACCGGACAATTCGGTAAGACTCTGTGGAGACTATAAATTGACAGTCAATCGGGTGTCCAAACTAGAGCAGTATCCGAATCCCAAAACAGAGGATCTCTTTGCAAACCTGGCTGGAGGAAAGAAATTCACAAAGTTGGATATGAGTCATGCCTACTTGCAGATTACACTGGATGACGAATCAAAGAAGTATGTCACCATAAATACACACAAGGGCTTGTTTACATATAACCGCTTACCGTTTGGTGTCTCATCTAGTCCAGCTATCTTCCAGAGGAAAATCGAAGGTGTACTGCAAGGGATTCCACATGTTTCCATCTATCTGGATGAAATTCTGGTGACAGGACGAACCGACCAGGAGCATCGGAGCACTCCGAGAGAGGTACTACAGAGATTGGAGAGGGCAGGGTTCCGGCTCAAGAGGAGTAAGTGCACTTTCCTGGGGAATGAGGCAGTGTTCCTGGGACACAGAGTGGACGCCACCTGGCTCCATCCACTCAAGGAGAAGGTACAAGCACTGCAGGACGCCCCTGCTCCTATAAATGTGGCTGAGTTAAAAGCTTACCTGGGGCTGCTGAACTATTATAACAGGTTTTTACCAAACATCTCAACTATGTTAGCACCTCTTCACAAACTGCTGCGCAAGGAGACACAGTGGCAGTGGGGAGAGGAGCAGGGGGTTTAATTTGAACAGTCCAAGAAACTGATGCTGTCGTCGGATGTGCTGGTTCACTACAATGCAGAGAAAGACATCATTCTCTCTTGTGATGCTTCACCTTACGGGGTGGGGGCAGTTCTTTCACACTGCATGGAAGATGGAACTGAAAGACCAATAGGGTTTATGTCCCGAACTCTAACACCAGCGGAAAAAAACTATTCCCAGTTAGACAAAGAGGGGTTAGCAGTAATGTTTGGGTTACAGAGGTTCCACAAGTACATATATGGCAGGAAGTTCACCATCTGCACCAATCACAAACCTCTTATCTCTCTTTTCAATGAAATGAAAGCAGTTCCACAGATGGTGTCACCCCGGATCCAGACGTGGGCCGTGACGTTGAGGGCATATGAGTATGTCATCGTCTACAAGGCGGGCAAGTACCATGGGAACGCAGATGCCTTGAGCCGTCTTCCACTGCCAGGCACACCTATCCATGCAGCTCCAGAGGACAGAGTGTTGATGTTGGAGGACACTGACACAGCACTTGTGACTGCAGAGCAAGTAAGAACATGGACAGGTAAAGATCCAGTACTGTCTAGAGATCGAGAATATGTGGTGAGGGGATGGCCACAGCATCCGGAAGGGGCTGACTTCACACCCTACAGTGTCAGGAAAACAGAGCTGAGTGTGCAGGATGGTTGCATGTTGTGGGGAGCACGAGTGATTATTCCACAGCCAGCATGACAGTCTATTGTAGAGCAACTACATCAGTGTCATCCTGGGGTCTCGCGTATGAAAGCCTTGGCTAGGAGTTACTTGTGGTGGCCAAAGCTAGATGAGGAGATAGAAAATCTAGTCAAGACATGCAGCACTTGTCAGGAACACCGGAAGGCACCAGCAGCGGCTCCTCTCCACCCCTGGGAGTGGCTGGATAAACCATGGAGAAGATTGCACTTAGATTATGCGGGTCCATTCATGGGGAAGATGTTCCTCATAATCATTGCTGCACATTCCAAATGGATGGATGTTTATCCTGTAAATTCTGCTTCCGCCACTACTACTATAGACTGCCTGCGTTGGAGCTTCAGTAATCAAGGGCTAACAGAGATCGTGTTAAGTGACAATGCCACTTGTTTTGTGAGTACAGAGACAAAAGAGTTCTTGAGAAAAAATGGCATAGTGCAGGTGACCTCGGTCCCATATCATCCGTCCTCAAATGGACTTGCGGAGAGAGCCGTACAAACATTTAAAGAGATGATGAAAAAAAGTGCAGAAGGGAGTTTAGCAGCCAAAGTGTCATGGGTTCTGTTCAGCTACAGAATAATGCCTCAATCCACCACAGGACTCTCTCCTGCTGAGATGTTATTAGGTCATAGACTACGCTCCACTCTTGACCTTGTCCACCCAGACCTAAAAAGGAAAATGGAAAACAGACAAAACAAACAAAAAGAGAACCATGACAAAAGAACAAACAGCCGAAGTTTTGGAGAAGGAGATGCGGTCCTTACCAGGAATTTCAGTTATGGACCTAAGTGGATTCCTGGCTTCATAGACTCAATGACCGGTCCCGTAACATACAAGGTCATGTTGGGTGATGGTAGGGTAGTACGCAGACATGTAGATCAGATACTTACCAGACAAGGGGAAATTGAAATGAAGGTTCCAGATGCAGTGGCTGAGGACAGGGTTGCCCCCAGTTATCCAAGTGCATCTGTGATGCCACCACCAGGGACAGAGACAATTTCACAGGAACCCATTCATCAAGAGGAAACCATCGTTGCAGAGTCAGATACTCCAAGCACTGCTCAGGAGCAGCTGGTGGCTTCACCACAAACAAGCAGGGACTTTACTGTCAGACGTTCACAAAGGACTCGCAAGCCACCAGAGAGATTGATACTGACCTGTTAGATTCATCAAGTATGGAACATGGTGAATGGAGACTTCTTATGTGACCCTTAGGAATGGTTGTTTGTTAAGAAATTCATACTGAAATCTTAAGGGTGGAGGGATATAGTAATCTGGGATGTTATGATTAAGGTTATCCACCAGGTGGTGCTGTAGCCAATGCTGCTGCTAAGGTCAGGGGTTAGCTTCCTGCTAAGGCCAGCAAAGGTGCAATGCCTGGAAGCAGGCCTGCCTGGTTGTCTCGCAGTCGTTCAATAAAGTACTCGTCTTAATCCTCATACCTCGCCTCTTCGAGTTCCTTCTCTCACTACATGGATTTATCACAGCCCCTTTAAATTTTTACTCCAAAAACGCATCATCAGAGGCGAGAATCTGACATGCTCCAAGCAATTGCCTGGAGGGACCCGCACGTCGGCCGTAAGGAGGCCAATTGAGCAAAAATCAGAACTGCGGGCCGGCGGCATCCGGGAGCGGGTCCGAAAGCTGCCAAGCAGTGGGCCCGCCCTCAACCCGCCTCTTCTATAAAAATTGAGCCCAAAGTGACATTATTTAAACTCTGAAGAGAACTGAGAATATTGAAAATCTAAAATAAAAACAAAATTGCTGATGGTAAAGGGATATACCTGAAATGTTAACCTATTTTTTCTTTCAGCTGTTGATCAAGCCACTATTAGTGAAGATAAGCATTTCTAACTGTCCTTTAAAAGCTAAAATAGATTTTAAAAGCTGCTTTAATTTTTCCTCTTCTCACGTGAAGACAGTTCCACAAGTAAGATGTGCTTGCACTAAAGAGGGTACATAGGAGGTTTACGAGGATGTTGCCAGGACTGGGGAATTTTAGCTATGTGGAAGGATTAAATAGGCTGGGGTTGTTTTCTTTGGAACAGGAGGCTGAGGGGAGATTTAATTGAGATATATAAAATTATGAGGGGCTTAGATAGGGTGGATAAGAAGCACCTATTTCCCATAGCAGAGAGGTCAATAACCAGGGGGCATAGATTTAAAGTAATTGATAGAAGGACTAGAGGGGAGTTGAGGAGAGCTTTTTTCACTCAGAGGGTGGTGGGGGTCTGGAACTCACTGCCTGAAAGGGTGGTAGATGCAGAAACCCTCATCGCATTTAAAAAGTGCTTGGATATGCACTTGAAGTGCTGTAACCTGCAAGGCTATGGACCAAGACCTGGAAAGTGGGATTAGGCTGGATAGCTCATTTTCGGCCAGCACAGACATGATGGGCTGAATGGCCTCCTTCTGTGCTGTAAATTTCTACGATTCTAAGTAACAGCAACCCACTGGTACCTCATTCAAGTGTTCTTCACCTGTGAGCCTAGCCAGTGAGTACTTATGCATGAGAGGCATCACACCCAGGTCTAATCCAGTCCTCACCCAATACCCATACACACACATAGGAACATTAGGCACAGGAGTAGGACATTCAGACCCTCAAGCCTGCTCCGCCATTCAATTAGATCATGGCTGATCTGTACCTCAACTCCATTTACCTGCCTTTGCTCCATATCCTTTGATACCCCTACCTAACAAAAATATATCAATCTGTCTTGAAAGCTCATACTTTTACAGCTTGGATCACTGCATAGTGATTGGAATTAGTAACTCGTCCCTAGTGTAACTCCCTATCCTGCATTATGACTATACAGTTCGCCTAACACACAACAGCTACCTTGCACAAATCTAATGTCCCATCTTCTGCTTTCACACCCTCACACCCTCACTTCTATTACTTCACCTCACCTATGCCACTTGCCACATACTCTTTAATTGCCAGCCTTACCTTCATTTACTTATCTCTTTGCAGGAGAAATTGCTGCACAATGACTGCCAAAAGCAGGCCACCAAAAGGGGCTTTCCCATCTTTAAACCCCTCACCCCCCCTTCAAGGACAAGGCCAGGCAGCTTGCGGGTAGGCACGCAGCTCTTGCCCTGGGAAATGCTGAAGTTGGCATCCTGCCAGTGTGTGGTTACTGACTGAACACCTGCACTGTTGCCCTGGCATCCATGTGAAGCACCTCACAAACAGAACCTACCACCCCATTCTCTGTCTCCTCAATCCAAAGTGGCTGATGGTCACTCATTCTTAGGTTCAACTCTCCTTTCACGCAGATCCACCACAGCAGCAGGTAGCACAAGAGGAGGATGAGGATGCTGAAGAGGATGATGAGGACCAGGCCACCCAGGATTCGCAACTGCATGATTATGCTGTCCCTCAGGACAGCAGCACATGCCATGTCTCCAGCTGACCCCCTCAGAGCACCATGCCAGTGAAACAGGAGCACCCTCCAGAGATGCAGCCAACAACGGCTCCATGCCAGGAGCCATCTGTCATGGGATGTGAGCCATTGGTCCCATGTCCCTTCTGTGTAGGACACGGAGCCAACCATCTCCTGCGACCCTGCTTTCAGGTGACGCCAAGAAGAAGCATGAGAATAGGTGCCCATAGGGAATACCATGCCTCCTGCTGAGTATCCTTGACTTTGGGTGAGGTGGAGGATTGGCCGTGTCCGAAATGCCATCACTCTGACCCTCTGGGAAGCAGTCAGAAATGAGTACAGATGTCTGTAGGCAGAATGCAAAAAAAAACCTTTGTTTCATACCATTAGCGATCTTCAATAAAAGATCTGCAGGCTCTTCTCTGTCAGGATCTCCTCACTTCCACCTTTCACAGCTGTTACTTACAGCTGCTGCACCTAATACAAACAGGTGTACCTTACCCCCGAGTGCACTAGCTGGGTAAGTCCAGGAAACTCTCATCTACATCACCACTGGCTGACAGGCAGCGAATGTGAATGAGGCCAATGGCGACTAGTGGACGGATTGCAGAATGGCTCTTCAATCACAAGGAAACTTGAGGGAAGCCATTTAAAGGTGCACAAGTGGCGGAAATGACTTCCCCATTAGTTTCCTCGCTGAAAAAAATTACCAACGGCATTCGATGCTGGAAATGTCCAGGAAATTCAACCCCTATGTCTTGTAAGGGATCACATTGTTTTTCTGCCCGCTACTGCTCTAGGAAACAAGTTGATAACTGTTATTTAGTGCTCCATTACCTAGGTGAACTGAGAAGCGCTAAAACTCAGCCAATCTGCTCAGGAAAGTCTGAAAAATCTGATGCTGGGACCTTAGTTCATGACATTGGTTGAAAAGCCAAAAATCTATTAATAAATACTGGGTGGCTCTTTCTCCTCTTTTAATATTAAGGCGATCACTTTCGTTCTGTTCCATTTATCACCTTGGGCTACATTCAACTGAAAGCATTGACTTTTGTAACAAAGATATATTGTGAATATATATTAATTCTAATTATTGTTTAATTGCACTTTTTGTTAAAACAAACTTCCTTTGACACTGAAAGTTTGCACGTGTGCTTAAAAGACTAGCTTACCTTAGAGAGAAAAATACATGGTAATTAAAGCACCTTATTTACTTTCACTTAGTCTGAACCACAACAGAATTGAGACTTAAGAAGCTTGAGCGTGGAAAATGAAACCATAGAAGAGGTACTGCCCAGTTATTCTTCCAGCAAGATTGCGATGCCATTACTGGAAGAAACCACTCTCCTTGGAGACCTCTCATTAAATGTACCTGTCATAATTATAGGTAAGTTCCCCCCTGCCTTTTTGCCACATTCCCAAATATTTATAATCATTATGAATCCCAGCACAAGCACAATTCACAAGTAACTGGATACAGATGTGAGTATATATACAGGATAGGATTTTTATTTTTAATTTGCCAAGCAATAGTTTAACACCAGCACTCCTGCTGTTTATTGGCCTTCATGTTAAGAGATCTGTTGGAATACCTGAGTTTCTTGATCACTATATTGAGAACATCTAACCTAATTGGAATATATGCCATTTTTGCTGAAACATTTTTTAAAGTGTCCCAACTGTGAAGAATTACTCGGTCATTTATCTCATTGCTGTTTGTGGGACCTTGCTGTGTGCAGATTGGCTGCTACATTTTACCACAGCAGTAACTGTACTTAAAAAGTAATTCATTAGCTGTGAATCTCTTGAAGGTGTAAAAGGTGTTATCTGAATGCATACATTCTTAGGTATCAGTCTTGGTTCAGTGGTAGCACTCTCGTCCCTGAGTCAGAACATCGTGGGTTTCCAACCCAACTCCAGAGACTTGACCACATAATCTAGGCTGACACCTTAGTGCAGAACTGAAAGATTGCTGTACTGTTAGAGGTGCCGTCTTTCAGAGGAAATGTTGAACCGAGGCCCCATCTGCTCTCTCAGGTGGACATAAAAAAATCCCATGGCACTATTGGAAGAAGAGCAGGGGGGTTGTTTGTCGGATCTTATGCGTATATTGGCTTCTGCGTTTCCCTACATTACAACAGTGACTACATTTCAAAATTACTTCATTGGCTGTAAAGTGCATTTGGATGTCCTGAGGTTGCGAAAGGTGCTATTTAAATGTAAGTCCTTTCTTTTAGTATCAGTAGAGGTAGTGTCACTATCGTTCACAATTTTTTGTCGTTCTTATCTGAGGAAGGGAGCATGAGTCAAACATTTTGCATTGTCGTTGCTATTAATAATCTGTTATTAATAAACCTGCTCTATAGTTTATAATTTTTATATATTTTGAATATTTTTAAGGCAGAGGTAGATAGATTCTTGGTAAGCAAGGGGGTGAAAAGTTATCGGGGGTAGGCGGAAATGTGGAGTAATCGGATCAGTCATGATCTTATTGAATGGCGGAGCAGGCTCGAAGGGCCGAGTGGCCTACTCCTGCTCCTAATTCGTATGTTCGTATGTATGTAACCTAAACCATTCTCTGGCAGAATCTTTAGTCTATCACTTTTCAATTATCAAGATCATGTGAGAACTCGTGCTCCTATTGGAGAAACAACAGAACGCTTACTAGATGGTTTTCTCCTGTTAACCCAATATGCTAAATATAGTAACAAGGGCTTCTGTTTGAGCCTCTAGGCAATGCTACAATACCAGATGTTGTGGGGGGTCATTTTAACCTAACCCGTGTGGCGGGAAAATTATAGGATCGAATCAGCTGCTCGTTTTAGACTCTACCTGATTTTAATTTCCATTGACATCAATGGAAAGTGAAATCAGGTGAGGTGTACAACAGGTAGTCGATATGAACCAGTCAGTTTCCTGCCAGGCGGATTAGATACCCCCAGAAACTGGATTATTGTATGATTCTAAAAAAGGATATAAGCATCAACTGCAATGACACGAATTTTCTCTGCAAGGATTCTATGTGAATCATTTTCAAAAATGGCAGGTTGTTTGGGGTTGAATTTTAAATAGTTATGTAGCTTCTTTGGGGGTTATTTTGACTTTGGGTGATAGTGTAAACCTTGACTTCAGTGGAAATGGACATCAAGATAGATGTATAATGGGTTGCTGATCCGATATTGCCCATTTTACACAATCGCCCAAAGACCGCCTTTGTCAGTTGAAAATAAGCCACACTAAACACTTCTTGTATTTTCGTTTATTCTTCTATTCCTTCATACATTTGGTTCTGCCAGGTTTCTACACTCCTCTAATTGAAGTGGGATCTTTAGGATCATAATTTTGGCTACTGTACTAATTCTTATAGTCGTCCCCACCACTTTTAAAATGGGCTGTCACTTCTATTGGCCAAAAAGGGATAACTAGTATTCATTTGCAGTAAAATCAATTTCATAGTTGTCGGTTATAGCGTCTTAAGTACTTAGTTTATTTTGGGCAGAAACAGCTGTGCTGACTCACTGGTTCGCTCAACCAGGCAATATTCAGCTCATTAGACTGGCACAAGCCACTGTTACCACCTTAGATCAAATTGGAACAGGTGTGTTAGCTGCACAGTAATTAAAGAATGAATAAAACAACCAGTATTAAAGCAGTGGAGCTACAAACACAGGCACCGCTTTCAATTGATGTTCATGCAAATGGATAATGTACATGAAATACAGAACCTCCAAGATTTCAACTGTTCTTTGAGATCAAAGATTAACATGGTACAAGACTACTACCAATAGCCAAATGACTGCATGAGCTAATGAATTTTAAGTGTTTGTTTAATTTAATTATTTTCCCCTTTTGGTCAGATAACTACTCCAGAAAATAAGAAGCTACATCAATGGTCTAAATTCAGTAGCTTTTTGAAACGATACCTAGTCTTGATGCAGTCTCAGGTGCAATGTTATGTTGCAGTCATGGGGCACAGTTCTTTAAATTATTGTCAATTCTTTGGTAGAAAATGTCAAACCTACATTCAAAATGGGAAAGGCATAACCAGGAGCACATTAACTATTACCAGAAGTATAGAGTCAAATGTAAAGACTGGCTTGACATTTTAAATATAACTGTCGGCTCAAACTCTGTTGTTATCACACGTTATACCGGCCATCGCATATTGCGGATAAATCACGTTTGCACGAATGCGCCCGCTATAAGCGGCGGAGACTGTCTTAACATTTATTTTAATGGATTAAGCCTCAGTTACATGAAAGGCTTAATTATTCTTGCAGTTATACCACAAATAGAAATTT
This sequence comes from Somniosus microcephalus, assembly GCF_052327205.1. Taxonomy (NCBI): domain Eukaryota; kingdom Metazoa; phylum Chordata; class Chondrichthyes; order Squaliformes; family Somniosidae; genus Somniosus; species Somniosus microcephalus. The sequence goes on along the minus strand of NC_140993.1, from coordinate 86,657,545 downwards.
TTAGGTTTATATTGTTATTGTTAATTTCATTCTCTAATTTCACATTTGAGTTATTAAAACCGTCATATATTATTTGAACGTGTAGATTTGGAAAGATTTAAGGGGTCATTTTAACTTACCCGTTTGGTGGAAAACTGAGCAGTTCCCGCCCCCCCATTTCACATTTTGCGCGATTTTACTTTCCATTGACATAGATGGAGAGTAAAGTCACACTAAGTATAAAGTGGGCTGCTTACCAGCACTGGTCAATTACCCATTTTTAAAAACTTATTCGTTCATGGGATGTGGGCATCGCTGGCAAGGCCAGCATTTATTGCCCATCCCTCGTTGCCATTGAGAAGGTGGCGGTGAGCCGCCACCTTGAACCGCTGCAGGCCGTGTGGTGAAGGTACTCCCACAGTGCTGTTAGGGAGGGAGTTCCAGGATTTTGATCCAGCGATGATGAAGGATCGGCGATATACTTCTAAGTCAGGATGGTGTGTGACTTGGAGGGGAACTTGGAGGTGGTGGTGTTCCCATGCGCCTGCTGCCCTTGTCTTTCTAGGTGGAAGAGGTCACGGGTTTGGGAGGTGCTGCTGAAGAAGCCTTGGCGAGTAGCTGCAGTGCATCTTGCAGATGGTATACACTGCAGCCATGGTGCACTGGTGGTGGAGGGAATTAATGTTTAAGGTGGTGGATGGGGTGCCAATCAAGGGGGCTGCTTTGTCCTGGATGCTGTCGAGCTTCTTGAGTGTTGTTGGAGCTGCACTCATCCAGGCAAGTGGAGAGTATTCCATCACACTCCTTACTTGTGCCTTGTAGATGGTAGAACCCATGGGGCGGGTTAAGTTAACATTTTAAATTTGTTTTAGAAACATTATGTTAATATAACAATTTTCTGAAAATTATTAATCCAGGAAATGGTCCCTCTGGGATGTGTCTTTCCTACCTGCTCTCTGGATATAGACCATACATGGCACCAGGAGCTGTACATCCAAACCCAATCCTTCATAACAAGCTGGAAGAAGGAAGGCATTTTTCTGTTGTAGATCAGGTCAGTTGTATTTTCAGCATATTGTGTATTTATGCATTCAATTTTGTTTCTTTTTTACTCAGTATCGCTAAGATTGGCCTTAATTTAAAGAGCTTGTCAAATATACTAAAATACAATCTTCTTTTAATGCATACTTAATTTCTGCTTTGAAATGCCCCAAGTAGTATGGAATGTATAGCATCAGCAAAAGCTTGCATATAAAAGACTCAATTGCAAATAGTATTATTTGTTAAAAATAAGAAACTGTACTTGTGGAATGTTTTAAGGATTTTAGAAAAGAATTCACACTACCTGTGTCAGTTATAAATTTGTTAAGCATGGCAGTACAGCACATTGGAGCACCTACATAGAGTTCATGTTAACTGGTTTCCAAATTCATTCTCAGTCTCAAGAATGCTATTTTGGAGGAGCACTATGGGTGACAAGCACGTCCTCATACAGAGTGAGAGAAAACCAGAAGTCCAGTTATCCCAGGACATATCTCTTGGTGGCTGGCCATAAAATCACTGACAGAGGCATGGAGCAGGTCTCTGGTCCATCTGTCAACTAAGGAAAAGTGTGGGGCATGAGGAGACTGTGGGGCATGAGTATATAATAATCAATGTAAAAGGATAAATGGCTAATAATGGGGTGCTGGTATAAGAAGTATCCTGATGGATGATCGATATATCTTTCCCTTTTTCAGGATTTGGAATACCTATCCGAAGGTCTTGAAGGCAGGTCATCTAACCCTGTTGCACTGCTCTTTGATACCCTTCTTCACCCTGATGCAGACTTTAGGTTTGACTACCCATCAGTCCTACAGTGGAAACTAGAAAAACACAAGAGCATTCCTCATATAGTGCTGGGAAAGGGGCCACCTGGTGGTGCATGGCATGTTAGTATCTTATTTTCAAAGCTACATAATATTTGATAGCATATCGAATGATAATTAGATATACTGAAGTTACTATAATGAATGTGGAAGATATTGCTTAGGTCACAGTGGGAATCTGGAATATAAGAGTAGATTTTATGAATTAGCATTCCCAGCACAGAACTTCACACAACAGGCACAGAAGTAGACAGCGAGAGTTTAGGGATGGAGTTCCAAAGAGCAACTGAAAGCTCTGTCACCAATGGCGGGGCAGGTCGAGGGAGAGATGCACAGGAGTCCAGAAATCGAAGAAGAATAACTTTGGGATGTAAACCTGGAGGACAGTATAGAGATAGAGAAGAGTGGATGGATTTGAAGACAAGGAAGAGGATTTTAAATTGAATGAATTGGGGAAAGGGAGCCAGTGTTGTTATTGAGGATGGAGGTGATGGATAAGCAAGAAGAACATTTGAGTAATCAAGCCTGGGGTGACAAAAGCATGGATAAGGGTTTCAGTGCCAGAAAGGGTAGTATTTCTATTTTTATATTTGAATGTTGTGACAACACCGTATTTGCTTTTGCAACAGCCTCACGGCATTGATTATGGACCTTCAATGATTTGTGATTTATAATCCCCAGGTCCTTCACCCGCTCAGCAATCTTGACCACACAACCCTGCTTGGTATACACATGCGTGGAGTTGCTCCTACCCAGTGCATCATGCTACATTTATCTGTATTAACGGTCTCCAGTCCCCTTGCAGTGAAATGGCTGAATCAATGCAACTTGATTTTTTACAATGGGTCAATGAAAAACTGTCTCAAAAATCTGTAGGCCTTTTACCCCAGCTTAAGTGCTTGGAACAACCCACTGGTTACCTCTGGTGTTGTTCCCACTGAAATATACAGGATCATCAGCTCATTATAATGCCAATGGTAGGTGGCTGCTCCATTACGGAGATATCTTGGCCACCTGTCAGAGAGGGGAGGCCAGGAATATTAATGCGGAGTGTAGGAAAGCTGCTGCCAGTGTGTTCATCAGCCCCCTTTATAAAGGAGCTGCAAATTTGCCAGATAGTTTTAAAGTCTTTAGGGTCCAGGCCATGTCCCATGCCTGGAGCCCCAGGTGGGCCACACAAGCAAGCTTTTAATTCCCTTTCCCCAGCCACACCCCCTCTGACTGTATTTTGGAGATGTGGAGGCTCTGACCCAATCAAGCCTGCATGGAAACTGCTGAGAAAGGCCAGGATCAAAGTATTCAGCCTAATTAACAGCCATTCTGTTGCACTCCCACTGGATTTATGATGGGAGCATGTCAAAAAGGATGCAGAATATTGGTTCCCTGGTTCCCTTCAGTTTCTTGCATCTCTAACCAACAGCTACTATTTCCCACCTTTGATGGGTCCACTCTTAGTCCTTCTTCATCTATCAACATTTTTGGCTGTATTATCTACTCAAACTCAAATGGAACTCTCGTGTATCCTCTACTACTAAAATTCTTCTTTTGTTCTAAATACTTCTTTTCCCTCACAACCCTTAACTCTTTATAAAACCCAAGTTTGCTAAACTTTTAATATTGTTCCCACACCTCTTTCCATTCTACACACTGTTGTTCCTCCTACAACTTGTATTCATGTAATGCCTTTAACATAGTAAAATTGTGGTAAACCACTTTTGTCGTTCACTATCGTTACACTATAGTTATCACTGTTATATCGTTACTCTATGGTTATCACTGTTCACACTGTTGTATCACTATACGAGGTCGCCTCTTGTCACGCTGTTATACCTGGGCTGACCACTGCTGACTCCGCCCATGGCTCCACCTACCTGCCCAGGTATAAAGGTGGTCGACTGGCTGGTATTCCTCCTTGTTGGATCCGATCACCCACGAGGGTGGGCTCTGTTATTTAGCCAATAAAAACCTATAGTTACTTTCTTAACTCGTCGCTTTTCATTGGATGAATTGATAGGTATATCAATTTTATTGGCTAAATTTTAAAATGTCAACACTTGAGCAGTCAAACGACCAGCCAAGCGACCAGCCAGACGCCCAGCTACAACAGCCACAGCAGCCAACCTGGCTGCGAGCCCTCCGACCACCGTACCTGGATCTAAACCCACAGGCAGCAAACTCAGCCCTCGACTTCGAACACTGGCTGAGCTGTTTCGAATCCTACCTGGGAGAATCCGGTGTGCCTCAGAAATCCATGCTAAGAGTTCTGACCGCCCAAGTGAGCCCTAAAGTATTCGCACTCATCCGGGACCTTAAAACATACGAAGCTGCCATCAACCTGCTGAAACAACAGTACCGGAGCCCGGTAAACTCCATGTATGCCAGACACCTCCTAAGATCCCGCCCGCAACAGCCAGGAGAGTTGGTAGATGAATTTTTACGGGCGCTACAAGCACTCGGCAGGGACTGTGACTTTAAAGCGGTATCAGCGGCAGAAAATACTGAAGATAATGTCCGCGATGCCTTCGTGAAAGGCCTGCGGTCCGACTACGCATGGCAAAGACTTCTTGAAGCAAAGGACCTTGACCTGAACACAGCTGCAGCCCTCGCTCGCTCCCTAGAAGTGGCCCATCGGGACCTCGAGGCGTACTCCAGGTACAGTAATTTGCGACCCTGGGACTCGGGACCGACCCCGACCGCGATACCCCTCGCAGCGCCGCCCCTGGGACCTACCTCTGCGTCGGCGTCCCGGACCCGATCGGGACCGCCACCCCCGGTACCGGCTGCGACTTCAGACCCCCGCGATCGGGCCGCCGGCTGCTTCTTCTGCGGCCAGGCGAAACATCCTAGGGCACGCTGCCCAGCGAGAAACGCGACGTGCTCAAGCTGCCTGAAGAAAGGCCACTTTGCTAAGGCCTGCAGAGGCCAACAGAGATCAACAGAGGCCAGCAGTGCCTCATGCGAGTTGTGGGGGCGGCCATCTTCCATCAAGGCCACAGATGCCAGCATCCCCACGTGTGAGTCATGGGGGCGGCCATCTTTGATCCAGGCAACCGACACCAGCAGTGCCTCATGTGAGTTGTGGGGGCAGCCATCTTCTCCGCCATTTTGTCCAACCTCGTGGGCGCCGCCATTTTACCCTCCACGCTCGACCGCCACCTCGCCTCCGGACTCGACCACCGCCTCACCCGCAGACTACGGCAGCTCGCTGAGCCACACACTAGCCTCCGTCACACTGGACCAAGCCCGCCCGCACCACCTGTCCAAGTCCATGATGGACATCAAAGTAAACGGCCGCGCCACGACCTGCCTGTTCGACAGCGGAAGCACGGAGAGTTTCATCCACCCAGACACGGTGAGCCACTACTCCCTCACTGTCCGGCCAACGCGCAACCGGATCTCGATGGCATCGAGGTCCCACGCCACAGACATCAGCGGCTACTGTGTCGTGACCCTGTCGGTTAAGGGCACGGAGTATAAAAATTTTAAACTCCTCGTCCTCCCCCAGCTCTGCGCTGCCGTCCTACTAGGGCTGGACTTCCAATCCCACCTCCAAAGCGTCACTCTAGCATACGGCGGACCCCTCCCCCCCACTCACAGTCGACAACCAGCAGCCTTTAAACCGCCCACCGCGTAACACCTGCGGCCTATCCACCCTCAAGGTCCCGCCACCTTCCCTGTTTGCTAACCTCACCCCCGACTGCAAACCCATCGCTACCAAGAGCAGGCGGTACAGCGCCGGGGACAGAGCCTTCATTAGCTCTGAGGTGCAGCGTCTCCTGAAGGAGGGCATCATCGAGGGGAGCAGCAGCCCCTGGCGTGCCCAGGTCGTGGTCGTTAAGACCGGCAATAAAAACCGCCTGGTCATCGACTACAGCCAGACCATAAACCGGTACACCCAGCTGGACGCATACCCCCTTCCCCGCATATCTGATATGGTCAATCAGATTGCACAATACCGAGTATTCTCTACCATCGACCTTAAGTCGGCCTACCACCAACTCCCTATCCGCCCTGAGGACCGCCAGTATACTGCCTTCGAGGCGAATGGCCGCCTCTACCACTTCCTTAGGGTTCCCTTCGGCGTCACCAACGGGGTTTCGGTCTTCCAAAGGGAGATGGACCAGATGGTTGACCAGAACGGGCTGCACGCCACGTTCCCCTATCTAGATAACGTCACCATCTGCGGCCGCGACCGGCAGGGCCATGATGTTAATCTGGAGAGATTCCTCCGTACGGCCCAACGGCTGAACCACATTGCTAAGGCCACAATGCACGCGGTGGATGAGTCCATCCCCTTCCAAGTGGAGAGCGATGCATCCGACTTCGCCCTAGCCGCTACCCTTAACCAGGAGGGGAGACCGGTGGCCTTCTTCTCAAGGACCCTACAGGGCCCTGAGATCCGACACTCGTCGGTCGAGAAGGAGGCCCAGGCGATTGTGGAGGCTGTACGACGCTGGAGGCACTACCTGGCAGGCAAACGATTTACCCTCCTCACCGACCAGCGTTCGGTCGCTTTTATGTTTAATAACAAGCTGAGGGGTAAAATCAAGAACGACAAGATCTTGAGGTGGAGAATCGAACTCTCCACCTATGATTATGATATCTTGTACCGGCCAGGTAAGCTGAACGAACCCCCTGATGCTCTATCACGAATTACATGCGCCAACGCGCAAATTGATAGACTTCAGACCCTCCACAACGACCTCTGCCACCCCGGAGTCACCAGACTTTACCACTTCATTAAGGCCCGCAACCTGCCCTACTCCATCGAGGAGGTCAGGACCATGACCAGGAACTGCCAGACCTGTGCCGAGTGCAAACCGCATTTCTTTAGGCCGGACAGAGCAAGCCTGATCAAGGCCACCCGCCCCTTCGAGCGCTTGAGCATCGATTTTAAGGGGCCCCTCCCGTCCTCTGACCGTAATGTGTACTTCCTCAACATTGTTGATGAGTACTCCCGTTTCCCCTTCGCCTTCCCCTGCCCAGACATGACCAGTACCACGGTCATTAAATGCCTGAACGACCTCTTCGCCTTGTTCGGGTTCCCAAACTATATACATAGTGACCGGGGCTCCTCCTTCATGAGCGAGGAACTCCGCCAGTTCCTACTAGCAAGAGGTATTGCTGCAAGCAGGACCACCAGCTACAACCCTCGAGGGAACGGCCAGGTGGAAAGAGAGAACGCGACTGTATGGAAGGCCGTCCTCTTAGCCTTAAAGTCTAAGGGCCTCCCAACCTCCCGCTGGCAGGAAGTCCTCCCGGCAGCGCTGCATTCCATCCGGTCACTACTCTGCACTGCCATTAACGCCACCCCCCATGAACGAATGTTTGTTTTCCCCAGGAAGTCGACTACGGGAACCACACTACCAACCTGGCTGACCTCTCCGGGGCCCGTCCTGCTGCGAAAGCACGTGAGGGCCCATAAAACGGACCCCCTGGTCGAGAGGGTGAACCTCCTGCACGCCAACCCTCAGTACGCCTATGTGGCATACCCAGACGGGCGGGAGGACACAGTCTCCTTGCGAGACCTCGCACCCTCGGGCATTCCGGAGACACCACCTTCACCCCCCCCCCGATTCCAGCTCAGGTAGACGGCATGCCGGAACCCCACGAGCCCTCGCCGACCACGCAGACACCAGCATCACCACCGGAGAATGCAACACCGCCGCTGCGACGATCGGAAAGGCTTACGAGGCCTCCGGACAGACTGACATACCAGAACTGGTAGTACACATCACCCCGCCGGACTCAAATCTAAACAAGGGGTGAATGTGGTAAACCACTTTTGTCGTTCACTATCGTTACACTATAGTTATCACTGTTATATCGTCACTCTATGGTTATCACTGTTCACACTGTTGTATCACTATACGAGGTCGCCTCTTGTCACGCTGTTATACCTGGGCTGACCACTGCTGACTCCGCCCATGGCTCCACCTACCTGCCCAGGTATAAAGGTGGTCGACTGGCTGGTATTCCTCCTTGTTGGATCCGATCACCCACGAGGGTGGGCTCTGTTATTTAGCCAATAAAAACCTATAGTTACTTTCTTAACTCGTCGCTTTTCATTGGATGAATTGATAGGTATATCAAAAATGTCCCACGGCGCTTCACAGGAGTGTGATAAAACAACATTTGACACCGAGCCACTTAAGGAGAAATTAGGGCAGATGTCGAAAAGCTTGGTCAAAAAGGTAGGTTTAAAGGAGTGTCTTAAAGGAGAGAGAGGTAGAGAGGCGGAGAGGTTTAGGGAGGGAATTCCAGAGCTTAGGGCCTAGGCAGTTGAAGACATGGCCACCAATGGTTGAACGATTTAAATCAGGGATGCTGAAGAGACCAGAATTAGAGGGGAACAGATATCTTGGCCTATATTTTCCATGTTGAAATCAAGATTTATAATATGGCCTCCTACTGTAACTCATTCATTCTTAGGTCCTCAAAACTTTTAGTGTAACTCCTTACCTCCCTCAGTATTTCCTTCCTCCTCTAACTTTCAGGCTTCTAAAACCCAAGCTTGGCATCCACTTGATGAATATTTTTATAATTTACTTGATCTCTTACTTTTTTCAACCTTAGTGCTATCTCCATTATAGGTCTGGCCCTTCACTTGGTCTCTCAATAAAAATAATGTTACATGTTTTTAGGTAATGAAAGGGTCCATGTTAACGATTAGTCTGGACAACTGGATGGAGCTACCTGGATTGAAATTGAAAGACTGGACCAACAATAAATGGAGGTACAAATAATTTGTAAAATATTTGCCAAGAAAATCTCTTCAAAGTAGTACTTAAGATAATTCTGTACATGGGGAAGTGTACCCTTTGTAGGAAATGAAAGCTCTGTCAACTGTTAACCCAAGTGAAATGTCCAGTAATGTGTAGTTAACTGAAAGGTTCTTCTTGGATCTGGATTCTAAGAATTGACTTCTGCATATTTCTTCTCTTCAGACATACTAATACAAAAAATTGTTTAAAGCCTGGCTGAACATAGGTTTTTCTTTGAAAAAGGCCAAGCATTACATTAGCATGCACTTTAGTCATAGATATATTTTCCTGATGGTCTGTGTCATCAGTAGGAAAGCCAGTCCTTCGAAACATTTTTATAAATTGGTATTTAGATGGCACACAGCAGTTTGAAAAGCCATCCAATTATATTTTGAGCCAAAATAGTGACAATTAAGGGTTGAATAATTGTGCATTGGAAAGGGTTGAATAATTGTGCATTGGAAAGGCATGCTAGCCATTTGTAAGTAAGGACTTTGGTCATGGAAGTTATTACTTGAGGTGCACCAGGAGAGTATTTTATTGTGGCTTGGGCGTCCTGTTGTATAGGCTGAAAGCTTGCAGAGGGGGTTGTACTAGAATTTGAATTGTTTTCCTTTTTCTTGCCTCAGCTGTTTGAGTTAACTTCAGAACAGGATGAGGGTGGGGTTTCTCTTTGGAGTTGAGGATGAAGTGCTTGTGGTTGATCAGTGGAGACAAACTACTTGGTATTTATCCAGATTCAGTCACAGCTGAGTATTACATGTTCATATTGGAAAATGTCCCAGTTATCTTGTCCATAAAACAATTTTCCTTAGGCTTGTCCCTGGGGAATTGCAAGGTCAGGAAAGTAGTGGTGAAGGCTAGTCAGATCAGGTTTCTACCTCCTTTACATTGCCTTACGATTCCAGAGCTTCCCCGAGGGGAATGGCTGCAATAAGCGCAGGCCCAATGATGTCATGATAATGAGGTGTTCCCAGCCAGCCGCCTCTTTTTTCGCCTGTGGGGCACCCAGATGCAGGGTTGCCCAACACACATTTTTTTCAGGTTTGCATCTGGAACCTCCCTCAGGCTGGCAGCAAACCAAAAAGAACCTCAACAGGTAAGTTTCAAATTTTGTATAGTTACCAAGCGACCTTCGGGCTTTCAGTTGGTGCTCATCTCTCAGACTGCGGCACCAGGTAGTGGGCCTGTGTCATTGGTGCCTCTTTCCTCTCCCACTATGTTAACGGCCAGAATAGGAAACGCTGGCATACCTAGGCCTGGATAGATGCGGTTCACTTTGTGTGTGATGCTTCTCTTCAGCACGGGGGGTAGAGGACTTCCAGGAAAATCAATCCCCATAGAGCCAATTTTCCTCTTCCTGCATCTGCTGGATCGCCTGAGCACAATGAATACAGGAAATTCAAGTGGGAAAGGGCATATGCCGATGACAGAGCCTGTCCGATTTTTCGTTCACTTAATGGTAATCCAGTGGCCCTAGACACAGGAACAGCAAATTCTTCCCCATATAGCAACATCCTTCTGCTGCCCCAGGCACTCCAACATTCCCAGAGAGGGGAGATATTATTTCAAAATCATTACATAGCGTGCAGTATTTTAATTTGATCCTCCCACATTCAATCAAATGTGGGTGTGGAGAGGATTAGCTTCTATAGCTACCTCATTCAAATCTTTATTCACTTATTGTTCATGAAATTATATCTATTAATGTTTTGAACAGCCCTGCCAGTTGCTAATGGTGATTTCATTCTTTCAATATTGCTCACTGTGCTCCTCAAAATTAATCCAGCCTGATAAAAGGAACTAATTTGTTTGGTGAAAACACCCATAATGTGCTCATTTATGCTATGTGCTGGACTGTGTTCACAGACGCACAGGCTTCCTACCATGCCTCTTTTTGAAAAGACTACAAGATATGAATTTGTCAACAAATCTGATGAGTTTAGAAGTGACAAGTCATCACCCAAAACCATATTGGTTAAAGTTACTTGGACATTACCTGGAACGTTCATTTAAAAAAAAACTCGGAAGTAACAAGGGAGTCTATGAAATTCAGTCTGTTTTTAAAAGGGTAAATGAATGTTTATGAACATATAGTTAGTTTCCACTAAAAATTAGGAAAGCAATGATATCTTGCTGAAATTGTTGATGTGCCAAATCTCTGTTAAAAACAGGCAACATCATTACACAAATATCCCTTGATTACTACAACAACAACTTGCTGTTATATAGCACCTGTAATGTAATAAAATGTCCCAAGGCACTTCACAGGAACTTTATCAAATAAAATTTGACTCCGAGCCACATAAGGAGATGTTAGGACAGGTTGGTCAAAGAGATACATTTTAAAGAGCGTCTTAAAGGAGGAGAGAGGGGTAGAGAGTCGGAGAGGTTTAGGGAAGAAATTCCATCGCTTAGGGCCTAGACAGCTGAAGGCACAGCCGCCAATGTTGGAGCGATTAAAATCAGGGATGCACAAGAGGCCAGAACCAGAGGAGCTCCGAGATTTCGGAGGGATGTGGGACTGGAAGAGGTTACAAAGATAGAGAGGGGCGAAGCCATGGAGGGATTTGCAAACAAGGATGAGAATTTTTTAATTGATGCGTTGCCGAACCGGGAGCCAATGCAGGTCAGCGAGCACAGAGGTGATCGGTGAACAGTACTTGGTGTGAGTTAGGATACAGGCAGTAGAATTTTGGATGAGCTTAAGTTTATGGAGAGTGGAAGATGGGAGGCTGGTCAGGAGAGCATTGGAATAATCAATTCTGGAGGTAACAAAGACATGGATGAGGGTTTCAGCAGCAGATGAGCTGAGTCAGGGGTGAGGATGGGCGGTGTTATGAAGGTGGAAGTAGGCAGTCTTGGTGATGGAGCGGATACAAGCAGCATAGTGGGAACAAGTGCTCGGATATAGAGGTTGTACGGTCTCATGCCTAGTATTTGTATTGCCATATTTATCTGTATTTTATTTAAATAAACATTACACAGCACAAATGTTAAAAATATTCTTGGCAAACTATAACTGCATTTGAAAATCCACACAAACATCACCTACAATCAGCTCCATAAAGTTTAAATGCAGCAATAATTATTTACCTAAATCATGCTGTGTTCTTATCATTGGAGATTTTCAAATAGTTATTTCCATTACAGAGAACCCTTTGAAAAGGTTGGGAATATTTAAAATAAGGCATTGAGTATGTTTGAACTGATGATTTGTTTTACCCATAACATTTAGGCCTTCAGAAGAAATATTGTTCATCTAACCACCCTCATTGTTACTTACAATTAAGAATGTTTGAATGGATTTTGTACTTTAAAGTGCTTAGTGACACTTTTTAAGAAGGCTGAATTCTGTGTAACATTTGGCTCCAGTAATGATCAAATGCATTGGAAAACAAACCTTGCTCAAATGCAACATGAGGAGATTAAAGACTTGCACCATACTAATCCTTTAAGAATCATTAAATTAATTTAATAGTTTATAGTGTACCAATTGTTAGACTGATAACAGAAGCAATTATAATCAAACATTAATGGTCAGGTGACCTGGTCATAGTTTGTATTTAATCTAAGTATTTTTTTCTACAGAAACCTAATGAATGACAGAGCAACTCCAGAAGAAATAGCTTTATATTATAAAGACTACGTTAAGATTATGGGACTTCAGAAAAACTTTGTTGACAACACTCACGTCACTTCTGTCTCAAAGTTGCAGCAAGATCAAGAGAATGTAAAGGACAAAATGCCTAAGAGCGTCAAAATGGATATTACCACACAGCAGCTGCCTACTACTGAAAATGGACTAGCTCACAGCCTTTGGGAAGTCAGAGGATATCAGAAAATTGGAGATGGATCGCATGTGCCTTTTTGCCTTTTCTCTGAGAATGTTGTCTTAGCCACTGGCACCTATGATTTACCTGCAAGGTTGGGGGTAGAGGGTGAAGACTTGCCTTTTGTATTTCACAGCATCTCAGCCTTTGAATCTGCCATCAAAAGCTGCAAAGTCAACCAGACAGCCGATCCTGTTCTCATTGTTGGTGCAGGGCTGACTGCAGCAGATGCAGTACTGTGTGCCTACCATCACAATATCCCTGTTATTCACACATTCCGAAGAAGTGTCACTGACCCAGGCTTGATCTTTAAGCAGCTTCCTAAGAAGCTTTATCCAGAATATCACAAGGTTTATTACAAGATGTGCAATCAGTCCTACACCACAACCTCATACCCTAACTACACAAGCTTTCCTGAAAACTGCATTGTTTCTTTCCAACCAGATAGGAAATGCATTCTTCAGAGTGCCTCAGGAGGGAACACAGTCCTAAATATCTCAATGGCCCTGGTGCTGATAGGTACTTACCCTAATCTATCCTTTCTTAAAGAACATGGAAAGTACTTGGGAATAGATCCCAGTAGGCCCATCTCATGTAAGCGAAACCCCATTGACATTGATCCCTATACATTTGAGTGTACCAAAGAGACTAGCTTCTTCGGTATGGGCCCACTAATTGGGGACAACTTTGTCCGCTTTCTTAAAGGTGGAGCTCTGGGCATCACAAGTTGTTTAGTGAAACGCTTGAAGAAAAAGGGAGAGTTAATTTCTGAAATAGGAGGTGATGATGGGTAGCAAAGTTTAGGATTAATGATGAACTGAGAGCTGTTATAGTTACAACCAAAAGTCACCAACAGCAGTCTTTTTTAACAACAAATTCAGGATACAAATAAGTCAGTGAAGGTCCAGTTCGTTATTTTGATAATGGAGTGGAGGAAATAGTTCAGTTAGCAGTCAATATATACTCAGTAGTAACATTACCACTCTCCAAAAATTAAAAATGTGCACATTTCTTTATGCAACAAGTGGCAATGAACGTAGCAAACAACCAACAAGGTACAGGCAAGTCCATTCACATAAATCCATCATTAGAACTGGATATTAAAATACAGTCAAACTGTGAAAAGGAATGTGCACATAAAAATGATTGCGAATAAAATCTCATGTCAGAATTACTTGGTGCTTTGGCCTTCTGCCCATCTATTTTCTTCCTCCACTTCATTTGATGGTCTATTATTTTCAGTGAGCCAAATATTCCTTTGTATATTGTGCCCAATAGACAATAAGGTGTAGAATATTTCAGTAATTGTGTTTCCAACTACAATTATGCTGTCTAGGACAATTTTACAATACTTGTATGGTTGCTTTTTGAACATTCCTAAAGCATCTAAAGATCTCAGATTTCTTCATCTGATGAGAAATTATACTGACAATTTAGAATATTTATATTGGAATATTTATAATAGAGCTGGAAGTGGCGTGAAAATCACAGATCAATTTCTCCATAAGGGACACCACTGTACCAGCAGGGAGACGAAGATCAGTATCTGTACACGTATATTGAAGCTCTTAGGGGCAATTTTCCAACTTCGTGCTGGTACCAGGGATTCTCATCCACCGCCATCACATAACAGAAATTCGAATGCATGCTGCATATGATTTGCTGACAATTAATTTGCATGGTTGGGGGTTCATACACAGTACACACCAACATTCCCGGCATGTGTTGTTGCTGGAAGAGGTTCCCTGATGGAAGTGCAAAGTTGGAAAATTAGCCCTAGTTTTATAAAAAAAATTTGTAGAACAGAAATCATGTGAAGTTTGGTTAAATCTAAAGTGTTCTTTTATTGATGAAGGTGACAAAGTGTGTGTTTCTGAACATGCTTTTTCTTTTTTGGTTGAGGACAATTTTGCTGCTTTTGAAGGAATCTTCACCCCTTCTCACTTTCTTGGGTTGTCCTGTACGATGCACCAACCTCAGTCAAGGGACATGAACCTAGATTTTCCACTTGAGCAAAAACCCAAGCTGAGCATGATTTGCATATGCTTGCAGAGAAGTGGGCTGCACTGGAGATTCAAGGTGAGCAGAATTAATATAATGAAAACGATCCCCTGGCATCAGGAGCACCACTCATTGGGAGCTTGCCATTTGGGTGGTGGAAAATTGTATGCTGCTGCTGGATTTTAAGTCCTACAGTAGCTTGAAGCGCTCAGCACAGCACAAACTTGCATTTTCAGCAGCTGTGAAAGTTTCCAAGAAGTTATGCAAAATGTATGAGAATGCCCCCCCTTCTCAGGAGGCTACTCAGATGTTGGTACATGACAGAAATGAGGTACACCTAAATTGCCTATGCAGCAGCACAAGCTACTTCTCGTGACTTAGTTGTCTTGAGCTGAGAGCCACCTCAGTCTCAAGAAATGCATACTGACACATGGCAGGTGTTGTGGCAGGTGGGTACCATGCGTTTTCAGTACAGCATCACCAGACTGGCTTGCCTCGGCACCTTCTGTTCCTGGAAGCAAAGGTAAAGGGGATCTTCAATCGAAACCCATTTTGTGCAGTCTCTAAAGGGGAGGGACATGAAGACAGTCCACAGCAAGTGGCAGATGGTAAAGTGGTTAGCAAGAAAAAATTGGTTAAGAAATAGGGATTCGGCAGAGCTTTAAAATATCTGAGGTCAAAAATGCTTGGCTATTCAAGTAGACTCGGGCCTTAACTCCAGTGGGAGGCTGCTGGAACAGCTCCCATTTACCCTGCCCAATGCCCGAGAGTTAGGGGGAGGAAAATCAGCCCTATAGTTTTTTCCAGCCTTGAGCTTTCTACGTCGCTCTCTATTCATCCCCTCCAGGCATTCTTTTACTTGCTGGCAAAACTATCAACCAAGTAGGCTCTACACTCTGGAATGCCTACCTAAACCTCTGCGCTTTGCTACTTCCCTTCTTATCTTTAAAAGCCTCCTCAAAACCCATTTTTCAACTATGATTTTGGTTAGCCCAAGTCTATCATACGGTCGTTTTTCTCTTTTGTGAAACACCAAGAGATGTTTTATGTTAAAGGCACTATAAAATTGTAAGTCATTGTAAAGAAACTAAAAAAGATAACTGTTGTAACTATTAAAAAAATTAACAAAGATTAGTGGAAAAGCTAAAAGGATTTTCAAAAGAAAATTGGGAATGATTTGATTGCTTCAGGATATCTTTTATTTTAGTGGTAGCTGCTGCTGGCTGCTCAGTTTTGATTTATAGTTGTTTTGAACCTGATGGTTGGTTTTGATTCCTGCTTGGTACTTGTTGATTGCTTTTTTAATTACCTGTTTGGTGTGATTTCTCAATGCTTTAAGAATATAAAATTTGAACCAATCAGGTAAAAGTGTGACAGAAATTTGCAAATAAACAGCGAAGGACAAAATGTATGCTAGACAAATGGTACATGTAAAAGGTTTACAATTTTGCTACAAGTTGCTCAAAGAAAAAATGACACTAATTATGCAGAATGGCCACAACATTTGCTCACGTAGTAAGTGCACTTCAAAAGTAACGTGAAATGATTTAAGACATCTCAATATAAGGTGCTTTATAAATCTATAAGTGTTATATTTTCCATTGTAGCACCTTTAATTTAGATGGTAAAATGTATTTAAAATTGGTATGTGAAAAGAAATAATTGTATGAAAGCAACTTTGGATCAAAGACAAACTCTCTCATATATATGTATGCAAACAATTTAGATTTTTTAATACAGACTACTAAGACATTTTGATCTAAAGAAGAATGCATGCTTCAGGACAAACCACTAAAACTCGTGTTATTGTATATTTGCCAATTTGACTTTTGTACAACATTTGTAATAAAAATACTAGTTTGTTTTAAAGGGCAACCAGTGGGGGTTGGTGTCGAGATGAGCATTTTTTTTTAACGCGGTGAGTTGTGAGCTTATAGGGCGGTGGAAGCCGATTCAACAGTAACTTTCAAAAGGGGTTTAGTATTTGAAAAGCCAACATTTACAGGGCTATGGGGAAAGAGCAGGGGGAGTGGGACTAATTGGACAGCTCTTTCAACAGGCTGGCTCAGGCACGATGGGCCGAATGGCCTCCTCCTGGGTTGTAAGATTGTATGGCAAATAGTGATAGTGGCACATATTTGTAAACTTTAGTATAAAGCATATAAAGAAGCATTCATATGTTTCCTAATAATCTTCCCTACACATATGCATTTATGTATTAGTCCTCTTTAGCTCATGACTTTCCAGAATAACTTCCCCTGATTCCTCAGAGCTCAGTGCAGCTCACCAGTACGGTCAACAGAAAATCAATAAAAACTCAGAGAAAGATCGACTTTTAAAACTAGAACAGAGCACAAGCTAAATTAACATAAATAGCTGTAAACATTCCAAAAGAAAATCCACGTGACTTATGGGTATCATCTTCAGTTACATGTAATGGCTCTTTGTACCCCAAGCAGGAGAGTGTTTGATTATTGCTGCCTGTGATATTTGCTTTCCTCAATTTCATCATCTTCTTTTGATAGATTTTGGGTCATATCTGTAAATAAATTGGGATAATTAACCATGTAAAAATAGAATATAGGTCAAAGTGCATCCATAGCCATTCAATGGCGATAACGTAGAATCACATATGAACACCCTACACTGGACAATGTTACTTAACACCAGCTAGTATTTTGGTGCAACACATTTCAGAATTGTGCGAGATAATTTTGAAGCACTATTGTTTCACATTTGTGACCTAATCTTAAATCCTGTCATTACTGATATGGGGAAAAACAAAGGGTCAAAAAGGAAAAGAATTTTGGAAGTCAAAGCACAATACTGCTGTAGCTGAGCACTTATTGACCACAAAAAGCCTCTAATTATTATGAATATAAAAAGGTACAAAAGGAACCCACTGGAGGATCAGTGCACCATCAGAAGAGGTTTTTGATTTTATCTGCTCCCCACAGTTTTATATTTCAGCAATGTTACTGTGAGAAGACACTGAGTAGAAGCAGGAGAAAAACAGATTCTGTTTTCGACAAGTCCCTACAAAAAATCAGATTCAGTTTTCGACAAGTCCCTACAATGTACCTTGAAGGTATAGAACATAAGAAATAGGACAGGAGTAGGCCATTTGTCACCTTGAGCCTGCTCCACCATTCAGTAAGATCATGGCTGATCTTCTACCTCAACTCCACTTTCCTGCACTATCCCCATATCCCTTGATTCCCTTAATATTCAAAAATCTATCGATTTCTTGTCTTGAATATACTCAACGAGACTCCACAGCCCTCTGGGGTAGAGAATTCCACAGATTCACCACCCTCTGAAGAAATTTCTCCTCATCTCAGTCCTAAATGGCCGATCCCTTATTCTGAGACTGTGACCTCTGGTTCTAGACTCCCCAGCCAGGGGAAACATCCTACATCTACCCTGTCAAGCCCTGTAAGAATTTTGTATGTTTCAATGAGATCACCTCTCATTCTTCTAAACTCTAGAGAATATAGGCCTAGTCTACTCAATCTGACCTCATAGGACAATTCCCCCATCCCAGGAACAAGTCTGGTGAACCTTCATTGCACTCCCTCTATGGCAAGTATATCCTTCCTTAGGTAAGGAGACCAAAGCTGTACACAATACTCCAGGTGCGGTCTCACCATGGCCCGATATAATTGCAGCAAGACCTCTTTACTCTTATACTCAAATCTTCTTGTAATAAAGACTAACATACCATTTGCTTTCCTAATTGCTTGCTGTATCTGTAGGTTAACTTTCAGTAATTCTTGTACAAGGCCACCTAGGTCCCTCTGAACACCAACATTTCCCAATCTCTCACCATTTAAAAAATACTCTGCCTTTCTATTTTTCCTTCCAAAGTGGATAACTTCACATTTCTCCACTTCATATTCCATTTGCCATGTTCTTGCCCACTCACTTAGCTTGTCTCTTAGCCCCTTGAAGCCTCTTTGCATCCTTCTCACAACTTACATTCCTACCCAGCTTTGCATTATCAGCAAACTTGGATATATTACATTTGGTCCCCTCATCCAAATCATTGATATAGATTGTGAATAGCTGAGGCCCAAGCACCGATCCTTGCGGTACCCCAATAGTTACAGCCTGCCAACCCAAAAATGACCTGTTTATTTCTACTCTGTTTTCTGTCCATTAACCAATCCTCAATCCATGCTTGTATATTACCCCCAATCCCATGAGCCCTAATTTTGTTTAATAGCCTTTTGAGTGGCACCTTATCGAATGCCTTCTGAAAATCCAAATACACCACATCCACTGGTTCCCCTTTATTTATTCTGCTAGTTACAACCTCAAAAAACAGATTCGTCAAACACGATTTCCCTTTTATAAATCCGTGTTGAATCTGCCCAATCCTATTATTATTTTGAGTGCCCTGTTACCATGTCCTTAGTAATAGATTTTAGCATTTTCCCTACTACTGATGTCAGGCTAACTGGTCTGTAGTTCCCCGTTTTCTCTCTCCCTCCTTTCTTAAATAGTGGGGTTACATTCCACAGGAACCATTCTAGAATCTATGGAATTCTGGAAAATGACAACCAATGCATCCACTATCTCTATAGCCACCTCTTTCAAAGCCCTAAGAGGTAGGCCATCAGGTCCAGGGGATTTATCTGCTTTCAGTTCCATTCATTTCTCCAGTACTATTTCTTTTACTAATACCAAGTTCTTTCAGTTCCTCATTCTCGCTACACCCTTGGTTCTCTACTATTTCCAGGAAGTTTTTTGCATCTTCTTCCGTGAAGACAGACACAAAGGGCTGGATTTTCTCTGCAGTGGCGGGATAGCTGGTTGCCGGGTTCCAGTCCCGCTCCCAGCTGCAGCCGCTCTGTGAAAGGGATTTTCCCTTGATTGGCCTCGTTAAGCCCGCCCTGTGGGCTTCCCAGCCAATTCACAGGAAGCAGGTCTGATGTCCTTAAAGGGACCACGTCCACATGGAGTTTGACAGTTGTTCGGTCAGTGTTTTACAGCATTGAGGTGCTGCAAACACTGACAAGAACTGCACAAAAGTGTACGGTTGCACCCAGGTTCTCCAATAACTCCCTCCATTTGTTTATGTTGGGAGTCACAGCACGAGGGAGGTTCTCTTCCCTTTCAAGGGTGGAAGAGACCTCCCCAGTACACCATCCCAGCCTGGTTGTACATTGCACAGGAGGGCAAATGCAGGGGTGTCACCAGGAGTCCCTGGCAGCAGTGGCACCAACCTTTCAATGATTTCAGTGGATCACAAAACTCACCCTGCTGTGCCACTCAACACATCCCCATCACTCTGCCTAACATACCCTTCTCCTGCACATCCTTACTCACATCAACTTACCTTGCACCTCCACCCAACCCTCTCTACGTCATCACTTCCTCATCTCACTAGCCACCCCTCACACTGACCCTCATCCTACTGCAAGCATACCAACTAACAACACGTAAAGGTAGGCACTTGAGAGGTTTAGCCAATGTCCATGTGAAGTTTCTGGCCATGTGTTGTCATACAGTGAAATCTATATTTTCAATGCTGCCCCTTATTGGAGAGGTCTGTGCACACCTTGAGAAGTGTCTTACTGTGTTCCAGTGAATAGTGAGACATAACTTCCCAACGCCCCCCCCCCCACTATAGTGATGAGTGTGTATAGAATGGCTTGGACATTAAAGGGATGCTTTACGGTGCTGGTGTGGGATGGTGTCAACTTGGCGTAT
This sequence comes from Somniosus microcephalus, assembly GCF_052327205.1. Classification (NCBI taxonomy): domain Eukaryota; kingdom Metazoa; phylum Chordata; class Chondrichthyes; order Squaliformes; family Somniosidae; genus Somniosus; species Somniosus microcephalus. Next base: position 86,637,385 of record NC_140993.1, on the reverse strand, counting down.
CATTTGGCAGCCAGGGTTTACAGCATCAAGTGAAGTAAATCTGGCCATGGTGATACCATCGCTGGCCTCTCTGGCAGTAATGTTACCAGGGGCTGATGTCCTGTGCAGCATCAGGTGATGGCAGAGAAGGTTGGTCTTGTTGGTGCTGCTGGTGTTGGTGTTGGGGCTGATCGTGGAAGGAATCAGAGGAGCAAGGCGAGATAGTTTCTAGGGCATCGATGTTGCTGCAATAGATGTCAGCTGCAGGTGAGATGACAGAAGCGATCTGTCAATGGTGAGAGAGGTTGTTCCAATGAGGTGGCACTGGACATACAGTTGGCTCTAAACACTTGCAAGCTAAATAAATTTCTATATGTCTTACAAATATACCTGCATCCTAGGGTCTTTAAAGAAGTGGCTGCATTGGTTGTAATCTACCAAAATTCCCTGGATTCTGGAGAGGTTCCAACAGATTGGAAAACCGCAAATGTAACACCCCTATTCAAGAAAGGAGGGAGACAGAAAGCAGGAAACTATAGACCAGTTAGCCTAACATCTGTCATTGGTAAAATGCTGGAGTCCATTATTAAGGAAGTAGTAGCAGGACATTTAGAAAATAATAAAGTCAAGCAGAGTCAGCATGGTTTTATGATAGGGAAATTATGTTTGAAAAATTTGCTAGAGTTCTTTGAGGATGTAACGAGCAGGGTGGATAAAGGGGAACCAGTAGATGTAGTGTATTTGGATTTCCAGAAGGCATTCGATAAGGTGCCACATAAAAGGTTACTGCACAAGATAAGAGCTCATGGGGTAGTGGGTAATATATTAGCATGGATAGAGGATTGGCTAGGAAACAGAGAGTCGGGATAAATGGGTAATTTTCAGGTTGGCAAACTGTAACTAGTGGGGTGCCACAGGGATCAGTGCTGGGGCCTCAGCTGTTTACAATCTATATTAATGACTTGGATGAAGGGTCCGAGTGTAATGTAGCCAAATTTGCTGATGATACAAAGATAGGTGGGAAAGCAAGTTGTGAAGTGGACACAAAGAATCTGCAAAGGGATATAGATAAGTTACGTGAGTGGGAAAAAATTGGCAGATGGAGTATAATGTGGGAAGATGTGAGGTTATCCACTTTGGTAGGAAAAATAAAAAAGCTAATTATTTAAATGGGAGAGACTACAAAATGCTGCAATACAGAGGGATCTGGGGGTCCTTGTACACGAAACACAAAAAGTAGGCATGCAGGTACAGCAAGTAATTAGGAAGGCAAATGGAATGTTGGCCTTTATTGCAGGGGGGGGGGGATGGAGTATAAAAGTAGGGAAATCTTGCTACAACTGTACAGGGTGTTGGTGAGTCCACACCTGGAGTACTGCATACAGTTTTGGTCTCCTTATTTAAGGAGGGATATACTTGCATTGGAGGCAGTTCAGAGAAGGTTCACTAGGTTGATTCCCGAGATGAAGGGGCTGTCTTATGAAGAAAGTTTGGGCCTATACACACTGGAGTTTAGAAGAATGAGAGGTGATCTTATTGAAACGTATAAGATTCTGAGGGGGCTTGACAGGGTAGATGCAGAGAGGATGTTTCCCCTCGGGGGGGGGGGGGGGGGGAGAATCTAGATCTAGGGGGCATAATTTCAGAATAAGGGGGCACCCATTTAAAACGGAGATGAGGAGGAATTTCTTCTCCAAGGGTCGTGAATCTCTCACTAGTTTATTCTCATATTCTTTTTTCCCTTTATCAATTTCTTGCTCCTCCTTTGCTGTAGATTTTGTTGCACAACAAAACTTGTTCAGTTATTTGAGCTATTCATTTCAGCAATTTTCCCATTTTTTCTCATCTGCTGCTACATGTTCACTGCAAGATGACGCAAACTGCTGCTCCAATTTGATCTCGACTGTGTAATCAGCTGTGATGTTCTATTGACACAGGATACAAAAGACATGCCAGGTGGATATAGCAGCAGATTGGGAGCAGTGAAGAGCTAATATTAGATGCTAACACGATTCATTTAAATGGGCTATCCAATTCATTTAAATTCTCTCATAAGCATGTTGAGTCAGTAAAAAAGAGGATTCTTAACACTAACATTTGATTCATTTAAATGGGCTTCACCATTCTGGTTTTGGGCTTTGAAAGAGGCAGTTTGCCGCACCAGTTCAGATACAGATAGTGTGCAACCAACGGTGATGGCTAATTTTTAAAAAAGGATGGTACATCTTCAGCCCTCCCTCTGCCACTCGAAGAAAGGGAAAATAATGCCTTCATTTGTAAAGGCCTAAAAAGTCACACATAAAAACAATTTGCACAAGTAATTTTGCTGGCAAAGGGATAGATTGAAAAACTATTTACCTTTTGGAATTTGGCTTCAATCAAACTCATAGAAATCAGGATAACAATAACACATGAATATTACGAGTTTCATGCCCAAAGGAGTTTGGGTAGGAAAACTCCAGTGCTGATATATACAAGCTCAAGAATGGATATCATCTGTTCAATCTCATGTAGAGACACTATAGGGCAATTATGTAGAAAATAAGAATATCATAATGGTGCTTAGGATATGTTCTTCTGTATTTGGACTGGCGATTGGGACATCAAGGCTAATAATGCATCTAATCCTTTCTATAACTGAGCTAGAAATGCCCGAGGCAGTGAGTGAATGAAAAATGTCCTACTGGGTAGCACTGCCACCCCTGACCTAGATAGGCACAAGGTATACTTATACAGACAGACACACACACACAGAAGTACTAGCGGTCCGTAAACAAACTTAAACTTTAATCAGTCTTAGCAAAAACACCTCTGCTGAATTTCTGGCAGCAAGAGATTATCATTTGTTACAGCCAAACAGCCAAGATAGAAAGTCTTGTTTGTCAATTCATTCATGCAGCCACATTAAAAAAATAGCTTCCATATTTTTGTTGGCTAGTTTCAGTACAAGAATTACTTGTTTCTTGTATTCAATTATATTACCTTCTTGCACAGCACTGAATACCTGCGACTTAAATTTAGCTAGTCGACCATATGCATTTTCAGTTTAGTATTTTCACTGGAAGAGTATATAATCCATCAATTTAACTTGAGATTTTTTTAGGTTAGCTGGCCCTAACAAAATCAGAACCAACTGTACCCATTTTAAATTTAAGACCTAAAGTGGTAAATCTTTACTTTATTTAATAAACTTTCAAATTTGTAATTTTTTTTTGCAGATGCTTCGGCATTCACTAGTCATTCAAAGGGAAGTTCAGGTTGGCTACACGCCAGTATACCAGACTTGAATTTAAATGAACACATATAAAGTATGTTACATTCTTTAATATCCAATATATATCTCACTGAAGCCAAACAAAACATCAGCAGTACTGTTACAGTGAAATGATAGCAGTAATTATTCTATATGTAAAAGCATCAAAAGTTTACTTTTCTTTGAAAGTAGACTTGAAAACTGGCTTTATTGTTCAACTTCAGCAGGGTGTGAAAATACACGTTGCCTAGCAGCACGAGAAAACTGCAGAAAACTACAGAACATGGCTGTCAAATCTAATATCTATTAGTGAGGTCTGAAGGCACACTGTTTAACAGAATTTGCTGATGCGTTGTGTCCAGTTAAAACTGACAATATATGTAATTCTGGATTAAAACAGTTTTTCCTCGTTGCCTTTGATTCTTCTGCAAATCACTTTAAATCTGTGTCCTCTGGTTCTCGACCCTTCCGTCAATGGGAACAGTTTCTCTCTGTCTAGACCCCTCGTGATTTTGAACACTTTTGTCAAATCTCCTCTCAACCTTCTCTGCTCTAAGGTGAACAACCCCAGCTTCTCCAGTCTATCCACGTAACTGAAGTCCCTCATCCCTGGAACCATTCTTGTAAATCTATAAGATAATGACCAGATAATCTGTTTTAGTGATGTTGGTTCAGGGATAAATATTTTACAGGACTCCCCTGCTCCTCTTCAAATAGCACTATGAGATCTTTTACATCTACCCGAGTGGGCAGACTTGGTATAACGTCTCATCCGAACTCCCTCCACACTGCACTAAAGTGTCAGCCTGCATTATGTGCTCAAGCCTCTGGAGTGGGACTTGAACCCATGGCCTTCTGACTCAGGCACGAGTCCTACCCACTGAGCCGCGGCTGACACTTATACTCCTGACTCTTTGTCTTTGGTATTTTTGTCTTCCAAGATCACATTGAGCTTGGTCATTCTGTGGTTGCTGTTCTTCAAGGGTGCTACAATTTCTATTTCCTGTATGTTGTCAGGGTCAATAGTGAGTAACAGGTCAAGATGAGCACTGTCTTTCATAATTTCCTTGACACAGAGACATGAAGCAATTGTGCACCCCACTAGTTACCGTTTGCCAACCGGAAAATGACTCATTTATGCCGACTCTCTGCTTTCTGTTAGTTCGCCAATTCTCTGTCCATGCTAATATATTAACCCCAACACCGTGAGCTCTTATCTTATGCAGTAAACCTTTTATGTGGCACCTTATCAAATGCCTTCTGGAAATCCAAATACACAACATCCACTGACTCAACCTTATCCACCCTGCTCGTTACAGCCTCAAAGAACTCCAGCAAATTTGAAGCGTACGAGAGCATGGGCCTTACACTAAACATCCGTAAGACAAAGGTCCTCTACCAACCTGCCTCCGCCACACAGTACAGCTCCCCGATTATCAAAATCCACGACAAGGCCTTGGACAACGTGGACCACTTTCCATACCTCGGGAGCCTACTGTCAACAAGGGCAAACGTCGACGACGAAGTCCAACGCCTCCTTCAGTGTGCCAGTGCAGCCTTCGGTTGCCTGAGGAAGAGAGTGTTTGAAGACTAGGACCTCAAACACGGCACTAAGCTCATGGTCTACAGAGCAGCAATGATGCCCGCCCTGCTGTATGCCTCAGACATGGACCATGTACAGCAGGCACCTCAAAGCACTGGAGAGGTACCACCAACGCTGCCTCCGCAAGATCCTGCAAATCCATTGGCAGGATAGGCGCACCAACGTCAGTGTTCTTGCTCAGGCCAACATTCCCAGCATCAAAGCTTTGACCACGCTCAATCAGCTCTGATGGACGGGTCACATTGCCCGCATGCCCAATACGAGACTCCCAAAACAAGCGCTCTACTTGGAGCTCCGGAAGGCAAGAGAGCCCCAGGTGGGCAGAGGAAACGCTTCAAGGACACCCTCAAAGCCTCCTTGAAAAAGTGTAACATCCCCACCGACACCTGGGAATCCCTGGCCCAAGACCGCACAAAGTGGAGGAGCAGCATCCGGGAAGGCGCCGAACACCTCGAGTCTCTTCGCCGGGAGCAAGCGGAAGCCAAGCACAGGCAGCGTGTGTCAACCCAAGCACCCCACCCACCCGCCCCTTCAACCACCGTCTGCCCCACCTGTGACAGAGGCTGTAGGTCCCACATTGGACTCATCAGTCACCTGTGAACTAATTTTTCATGTGGAAGCAAGTCATCCTCGGTTCCGAGAGACTGCCTAAGAAGAAGAAGAATAATCCACCCTGCTCGTTACACCCTCAAAGAAATCCAGCAAATTTGTTAAACATGATTTCCCTTTCATAAAACCATGCTGACTCTGCTTGACTGCATTATGATTTTCCAAATGCCCTGCTACTGCTTCCTTAATGAAGGACTCCAGCATTTTCCCAACGACAGATGTTAGGCTAACTAGTCTATAGTTTCCTATTTTCTGTCTCCCTCCTTTCTTAAATAGGGGTGTTACATTTGCGGTTTTCCAATCCGCTGGGACCTCTCCAGAGTCCTGGGAATTTTGGTATATTGCAACCAATGCATCCACTATCTCTGCAGCCACTTATTTTAAGACCCTGGGATGCAGGCCAACTGGTCCAGGGGACTTGTCCTCTTTTGGTCCTATTATTTTACCAAGTAGATTCAATTGTGGGTTTCAAAAGGGAATTGGATAAGTACCTGAAGGAAAAACATTTGCAGGGCTACAGGGAAAGGGTAGGGGAGTGGGACTAGCTGAAGTGCTCTTGCAGAGAGCTGGCAAGGCGCGCCAGGCCGAATAGCCTCCTTCTGTGCTGTAACCATTCTATTATTCTCTAACTTTAAAAAGGCTCAATTCAAAGAAGTGAGGGAACAACTAAAGCAAATGGAATGAGGTTGCTCAATGAAAATTCAGTAGAAGACAAGTGGATCACCTTTGAAAGAATAATGCAGGGCATGGAGAACACTTACATTCATAAAAACAACAATCCCAGATTAAACAAATGTGATCCTAACTGAATTAATAAATTCAAAAGAAAAATAACTGTGACACATCCTTCAGGAGAAAGCAAAAGGCATTCACTGGGAAATGCAAAAACTTGTTAAAAGGGGAATCAGAGGAATAAAGGAGGGACCAAGAAAACACATTAATGCAAGCTAATCACAACAGTAAAACATTATTTTAGTACCATGGCTGTAAAATGACAGTCACTGAAGAGGGGAAAACCATAAAAATTGCAAACTGCCTTCAAATTGAAGACAAACTTAAAAAAGTAAATATTCTGAATGATTACTTCCTTCAAGCATTCAAGCCTTCCCCAAATGGAGCTAACCTAGGTAAATGAACAGATTTCGATATCAATGAGATGGAAATCTTGAACAGGTTAAATAAATCTCCAGCGATAGATGATATTTATTCCAGAGCTCTGAGAGAACACAGAAAGATCACGAAGGTACTGACAATGATTACGAGGGTGTCTCTGGTGACTGGGGACCTATCAGTAGACTGGAAACAGGCTAATATGGTATCCATATTCAAAAAGGGGGGGAGACAAGCAATTACTGACCTGTTAGTCTTACTTCCATTCCATCTAAAATAATGGAAACTTGAAGATTATCTGTACAATAATAACATAGTAAATAGCAGTCAACATGGATTCAGAAAGGGAAGATCCTGCCTGAATATCCTGAGGAAGTGAGAATGTAAGTGGACTGTGATAACCCCTACAATGTGGTGCACGTAGGCATCCAAAAAGGCTTTTGACAAAGTTCTACACAATAGGCTATTATTTAAACCCAATGCTGTAGGGAGCAACAGTAAACTCTGAGAATAGATAAGAACTTGGCTGAAGGATAGAAAATGAGTGCTCGTTAGATGGGTTATGTCAGGGTGGGGGAGAAGTACTGAGTGGGGTGCCTCACAGCTTGCTGTTGGACCACTATTTCGTCTAATTTACATAAATGACTTGGATCAGGAACTCAGTACAAAGTGGTCAAATTTGCAGATGATATCAAACTAGGAGGAGTAGTGGACTTGGAGGAGGCAGCTCAGAAATTACGCAATGAGTTGGATAGAGTATGTGAGTTGTAAGTGGCATAATAATGGTAGACAAAATTTAGTGGAGACAAGTGCAAAGTACTGCAAATTGGAAGAAAAAAGTGACACACATATGTCATAAATTATGCTGAAATAGACAAGCTGAAAGAAAACTAGATGAGGCTCATCATCAATGTAGAGCCAAAACAGCAGAATACAAGTCAGAGGAAGCCGTGACTAAACTATATAGAGTTCTGGTCAGACCACAACCTGAGGACTGTGTTCACTTTTAGTCACCGAGACTCGAGGGAAACATTCAAGTTCTAAACGTAATGTAGAGAAAAACCACAAGGTTGATCCCTAATGTCAAAGGGCTGACCTATGAGAAAAGACGATAGACACTTGGGCATTTCAACTTGAGAAGTGATTTTATGGAGGTATATCAAAAATAGGAGAATGGAAAAAGTAAATCCAGAATATTATTTTAATTAGAGAGAGTAGGACAAGGGGGACACAGGTTCAAGCTAGTAAAGGTAAATTTAGGACTGAGGCCAGGAAATTCTTTGCGCACAGAGTGATCAACAAATGGAATTGACTTCTGGAAATAGTGGTAGAGGCAACAACCCTAGTGTTGTGTATGTACCTTTAAGAGAATAACTGGTCTCAGACTGCAGTACCGGCAGTGACCACCCCTGTATAAAAGGCGCTAGTGAGCCTCTGTTGTTTTCAGTTTCACTATTGACTTCCATCAGTAAAGACTTGTTTTGTTCAACTCCTGCTGTCCGTGTCTCAATCATTCACGGACGTAATACTGGCGACGAGCAGATACGAACCTACCTACAGTCTGCACCACCTCCTGGGATCCATTCCTACAGCGAAGTGAGCAGAGGTCGAGGCCAGAAAGAAAAGAAAGTAAGAGGCAGTAGAAACAGGCGTCGACCGTGGGCATCCACCCTGTGTTGCGGAGTTGAAGATTGCTGGAGAAGCTGTCGGAAGCGGGGCCTGGTTCCTGTCGACGGTGCTTCAGCTAATCGGGCTGGTGGCAGGTAGTGCATTGATCCTTCCTGGACTGCGGCGGTCGCGAACTCGAGCGGGTGGTTTGCAACGGGGCCGAGCAGCGTTGTCGGGAAGAGAGAGAGAGGGTGGAGCACACAGGGCGCGGCCGGTGCTACGAAGCCGGGCTGCGTATAGACCCGCGAAGAGGGAGGCAAGAGTCCCACAGGGTTGTTCCACGACGGGAAGATAATAAAAAAAAATATTAAACGCGCAAGAAACCGCGAGGAGCTGCAGGTTGCAACGGGAACCGCGGGAAGCAGCGCTAACAACAGCGGGGAAGAAGGCAAAGCGCGGGAGGCGCCATCTTAATCAGCGGGGAAGAAGGCAAAGCGCGGGAGGCGCCATTTTGTTAAATCGGGGAAGAAGGCAAAGCGCGGGAGGCGCCATTTTAGATTTGCAAGATGCCGAAGACTGGCTGTATCACTGCTTTTGATAATACAATAGAGGACTGGACCACGTATGTGGAAAGAGTCGAGGTATATTTCGAGGAAAACGAAATAGCGGAGGAGAAAAAGGCATCGATATTGCTAAACTTAATGGGCGCTAGAACGTACGGCCTATTGCGGGACCTGATTACTCCAGCCAAACTGAAGGCGAAGAGTTTTAACGAAATTGTTGCTGTCCTACAGGAACACCTAAACCCTGCACCGCTGTTGATAGCAGAAAGATTTAAATTCCACAGGAGAACTCAGCATAAAGATGAGAGCAATGCTGAGTACCTTACGGAACTACGCAAGCTATCAAAGCACTGCCAGTTCGGAGCAGGACTGGCAGATACCCTACGGGACAAATTTGTCTGTGGGCTCCTGAGTGAAGGAACACAGAAGAAGTTACTTTCAGAGAAAGAGCTGACGCTAGATAAGGCTTTCAGCGTGACAGTATCGTATGAAGCAGCAGCCAGGGGAGCTGCAGAAATTCAACAAAAACCACAGGAATACGGCACCCACGAAATGACACGGGGATTTGCAAAATGTTATCGCTGCGGCAGATCTAACCATGACCAGAAGGACTGCTGGTCCAAAGACAAAATATGCAGGCAATGCGGGAAGATGGGACACATTGCACGAGTTTGCAGGTCTGGGAAGAAGACCAGCGACAACAAAAAGGCTACTAAGGAACCGTACAAGAAAGTACAAAAGATGACGGACAGTAGTTCCGAAGACCAGATGAGCGATAGTGAATCCGGGAACTGGAGACGAAGCTGTCTCAAACTTCACAATGTAATCGCAAAAGAGGATCACCGAACCATTTGGGTCACCCTCACGATAGCAGGGTCCCAAGTTAAAATGGAATTGGATACAGGATCAGCGCTAACCGTCATGAATCGACGAGACTACAAGCGGCTATTTTCACACATACCCTTGAGAGAGACATCCATCGTCTTGACGACGTATACGGGGCAAAAAGTATACCCCAGAGGAAAAATAAGGGTGCCTGTCGAATACAACGGCAAGAAAATACGGAAATTGTATCTCTACATACTGCCAAATGGTGGACCACCGTTATTGGGACGGGAATGGATCAGGAAGATAAACTTAGATTGGCACTCCATTCATGCAATGACGGTGGACGGTAAAAAAGATGAAGACGTCACTCCTGGACGATTGTCAACAATCTTAGCTAACGCCAAGGAGGTATTTCAACAAGAACTGGGCACGCTTAAAGGCGTAACCGCCTCGATAAAAATAGAAGAGAATGCAGTTCCTAAGTTTTTCAAAGCAAGACCAGTACCATATGCAATTCGCCCAGCCGTCGAGGCAGAGCTGGAGAATCTGGAGAAGGCGGGCGTGTTGTCTAAGGTCGACTGGAGCGAGTGGGCGACACCCATCGTTCCTGTCATGAAGAAAACGTTAAGCAATAAGTCCGGGGAGCCAAGGAAGATTCGCATCTGTGGGGATTTCAAGGTGACGGTGAACCCAGTCCTTCACACAGTACAATATCCTCTTCCAAGGATAGAAGACATCTTCGCCTCACTGTCTGGAGGGAAGCGTTTTACAAAAATTGACCTAGCACAAGCATGTTTGCAGATGGAGGTTGAAGAGTCCTCTAGGAAGTATCTCACGATAAACACTCACAAAGGTCTTTACCAGTATCATCGATTAGTATTCGGAGTAGCATCGGCTCCAGCGATATGGCAAAGAGCGATGGAACAAGTCCTGCAAGGGATTCCGGGGACTCAGTGTTACTTGGACAACATCCTAGTGACAGGTGAAGATGACAGTGAACACCTTAACAACCTAGAACAGGTGCTCACTAGACTACAGGAACATGGGCTGCGAGCCAACCGCCCCAAGTGCAAATTTTTTAAGAAAAGATATCGTATTGTGGCCACGTGATTGATGAAGAGGGGTTACATAAGTCCCCTGACAAAATTGAAGCGGTTGTTAAGGCCCCAGCGCCTGAAAATGTGTCGCAACTGAGGTCATTCCTCGGATTGGTGAATTACTACCATAAGTTTTTGCCGAATTTGTCGACAATTCTGCACCCACTGAACGCCCTGCTACGAACGGGGGTAGCATGGAAATGGAGCGATGATTGTAAGCGGGCCTTTCAGAAGAGTAAGGACTTAATCACTTCAAGGGAAGTATTGGCTCACTACAACCCAGCACTGCCGATCAGACTGGCATGTGATGCGTCTCCCTACGGCATTGGGGCGGTACTGTCACATAAATTCCTTGATGGTTTAGAGAGGCCGATAGCTTTTGCGTCACGCTCGTTAACTTCTGCCGAGCGTAACTACGCCCAGATTGACAGAGAGGCCCTCAGCCTAGTGTGGGGGGTGAAGAAGTTCAATCACTACCTGCACGGTCAAAAATTTACTCTACTAACCGATCATCAACCTCTTGTCTCCATTTTCAACCCTCAGAAGGGCGTACTGATAATGACAGCACAATGGCTGCAGAGGTGGTCCCTTTTCCTAGGGGCACACCAATATGACAGAGTACAAAGGAACTAAACAGCATGGAAATGCTGATGGATTGTCACGCCTACCGTTGCCGACGGTGGAAGAAGAAGACCTTGCAGTGGATCCAATGGAGTTATTCCACTTGACCATAGTCGAATGTCTCCTTGTGACGAATGCAAACATTAAAAGGAAACACGGAATGACCCGACACTATCACGGGTCTATGATTTAACGGTGAAGGGATGGCCAGCACATGGCGAGCCACTGCTGCCAGCATTCTCGCCGAGAACAGCTGTCAGTGTGCAGAGGAACCTTGATGTGTGGATCCAGAGTAATAATTCCACCTAAGTTGACGGATAGAGTGCTCAATGAGCTTCATGAGGGTCATCTGGGTGGGGTAAAAATGAAGAACTTAGCCAGAGCGTTTGTGTGGTGGCCGGGAATCGATAGAGAAATCGAAGAGATGACCAAGAGCTGTGCAGGATGCCAGAAGGTCCAAAACACCCCACCACAAGCTCCTCTGCATCCACGGGAGTGGCCCTCATCTCCATGGCAAAGGGTGCACATTGATTTTGCTGGTCCCTTCATGGACTCGATGTTTTTAATTGCGGTGGATGCACAAAGTGGCCAGAGGTAATAAAAATGTTCTCAACCACCACGGAAAATACTATCACAGTTTTACGAACCATATTCGCCAGGAATGGGCTGCCTGAACAGATTTGCTCTGACAATGGACCACAGTTTGTGTCTGAAGAGTTCCGGAGGTTCTTAAAGAACAATGGTGTTAAGCATTACACATCTGCCCCATATCATCCAGCCACTAATGGATTGGCCGAGAGGTTTGTCCAAACATTCAAGAAGGCTATCAAGGCAATGTGTAATGAAGATTTACCCCTGCAACACAATGTGGACAACTTCTTGTTTGCCTACCGGAATGCGACACATGCGGTTACCAACCAAACTCCAGCCATGATGTTCTTCAATCGAAGACTAAGATGCCGCTTGGATTTGGTTAAGCCAAACGTCCGAAGAGATGTGGAGAACAGGCAGTTTCAGAATATGAATGAAAGGCCGACCAGGAGTTTTAAGATAGGTCAACCAGTTTTGGCCCGGGACTACCGCACTGAGAAATGGCAGCCAGGAACGATTTGTACACGACAAGGACCTCTCATGTATACCGTGGACGTTGGGGAGAGCATTGTAAGACGCCATGCTGACCAGATTCTAGAGTCACTGGAAAACGTCAACTCCACACCACGATCTGATACACCTGGTAATGAAATCGACGTTCCAATTGCAGCTACCGCAGAACCGGTAATATTGGAAGATGAACCAAACAACGACATTGATCCCGACTCAACCTTGCCAGAAGAACCTGATACCCCAAAGAGGCGTTATCCAGACAGAATCAGGAAGCCTCCTCAAAGACTGAACTTATAATTGCTTAAACTTAACCAATGTATCTAGCAACCGTAATTGTGATTGTAATTAGTTATCATTTAGTTGTTAAATGAATGTTATGTACTGTTCATCTAAAAGGGGAGGAATTGTTGTGTATGTACCTTTAAGAGAATAACTGGTCTCAGACTGCAGTACCGGCAGTGACCACCCCTGTATAAAAGGCGCTAGTGAGCCTCTGTTGGTTTCAGTTTCACTATTGACTTCCATCAGTAAAGACTTGTTTTGTTCAACTCCTGCTGTCCGTGTCTCAATCATTCACGGACGTAATACCTAGGATCTTTTATAAACATTTGGATGCTGAAATGGAGACTTTAGATTCTCTCTGGATGGATGAATTAGCGTGGGCCGAATGGCCTTCCTAATCCATAATTATCCTGTATCCACAATTTGATGTTAGACAGGAAATGGGACAGTACAGCCACAAGTTGTAGAATCAAAAGTAGTGTTGGAGATAAAGCTGGGTATCACTGACATACATATGAAGACTGACCCCATGTTAATGGATGATGTCACTGAGGAACAGTCAAGTGTATACCAAAGGAGACCATGTGATAATTGGAGAAGCTATTAGAAATGCGCTCGCTGCAATGGAATAGAAAGGAATGGAACCAGGCGAGGGAAGTGCCATGGAGGCATACTACAGGGGCGGGGATAGTGGAGCAGGATGATTGGCTAATCTAGTCAAATGTTGCAGAGGGGTCAGGGAGAGGGGGAACTGTTGCAATTACATAACATGTCAGTAATTGCTTTGACTAGGGCTGTTTCAGTGGTGTAGATGTGGCAGAAATCAGGCTAAAATGGGAAGTGGTTCTCCAGAATCTTTCAATAAGGTCCCGCATAAGTGGTTAGCGTGTAAAGTTAAAGCACAAGGGATTGGGGGCAAGGTACTGACTTGGATAGAGAACTGGTTGGCAGGCAGGAAGCAAAGAGTTGGAATAAATGGGTCTTTTTCTGAGTGGCAGGCAGTGACTAGTCGGGTACCGCAGGGATCGGTGCTAGGACCCCAGCTATTCACAATATATATTAATGATCTAGACGAGGGAACTAGATGTAATATCTCCAAGTTTGCAGACGACACAAAGCTGGGTGGGCGTGTGTGCTATGAGGAGGATGCCGAGAAACTCCAGTATGATTTGGACATGTTGGGTGATTGGGCAGATGCATGGCAGATGCAGTATAATATGGATAAATGCGAGGTTATCCACTTTGGTGGCAAAAACAGGAAGGCAGATTATTATCTGAACGGCAATAGATTGGGAGAAGGGGAAGTGCAACGAGACCTGGGTGTCCTTGTGCACCAGTCGCTGAAGGTAAGCATGCAGGTGCAGAAGGCGGTTAAGAAAGCAAATGGTATGTTGGCCTTCGTAGCGAGAGGATTTGAGTACAGAAACAAGGATGTCTTGCTGCAGTTGTACAGGGCCTTGGTGAGACCACACCTTGAGTATTGTGTGCAGTTTTGGTCGCCTTATCTGAGGAAGGATGTTCTTGCCATGGAGGGAGTGCAGCGAAGATTCACCAGATTGATACCTGGGATGGCAGGAATGACGTATGAGGAGAGATTGGGCTTATACTCGCTGGAGTTTAGAAGAATGAGAGGGGATCTCATTGAAACTTATAAAATTCTAACAGGACTAGACAGACTAGATGCAGGAAGGATGTTCCCGATGGCAGGGGAGTCCAGAACTAGGGGTCACAGTCTAAAGATAAGGGGTAAGCCATTTAGGACAGAGATGAGGAGGAATTTCTTCACCCAGAGAGTGGTGAACCTGTGGAATTCTCTACCACAGAAGGCAGTTGAGGCCAATTCATTAAATATATTCAAGGAGTTAGATATATTTCTTAAGGCTAAAGGGAATCAAGGGATATGGGGAGAAGGCAGGGACAGGGTACTGAGTTTGGATGATCAGCCATGATCTCATTGAATGGCGGAGCAGGCTCGAAGGGCCGAATGGCCTACTCCTGCTCCTATATGTTTCTATAAAGGGATGTTGGCAATGAGGCAGTGCAGAAAGTAGGCGCTCTTTTTTTTTTTTTTTTAAGACTGGGGCGATTATGACAGTTTTGTAGGTGGTGAGGAGGAGAGAACAGTGGCTGAGGAAAGGGAGCAGTTTACATATTTAGCGACCGGCTTGAGGATTTTATGAAGAGATGCAGCTTCCAATCTCTGGAAATTTGATTTAAACAAGCACTAGTAAACAAAAAGTGTCTTTTAAAGACATGCATACAAATTCTGCCAGCCAGTACTAATTAAAACATATTGTGACCTTTTAAAAAAAAATTAGAATCTCAAAATAGTGTAGTGACTGAGGTTATTAAGTCACTTTGACAGCTCTGATCAGAAGATTTCATTCATGGGAAAGAAAGATTTTTAAATGGTACAGCATATTCAAACTTGAAACAGTAAAAGAACAAAAATTTCTCAGTTATACACTAGGAACTGAATGGCTGCTGACAAGGACTGCTCCACAAAGAGATTGAAAAAGCACACAAAGTGGGAAAATAACACCCCAGCACTATAGCAATTTGGATAAGGGAGAGAAATATATGCGGCAGAAACAGTAGGCCATGCAACTCTATTACATTTGGAGTGGAAAGATTGTACTAAAAAGAGTAGATTGTGATACGCCATCACTTAATCATTTGTTGCTTGATGCATCAATTTAAAGGTTTGTGACTAAAAACAAATCCCAAAAACAGAATTATTACTGCCAGAATTTTTTGCACCAAGTGGCCAAGAAGTTTCCAGTGTTTACAGGATACGACCTAAAGGCTCCAATCAAATCTGCAGTAACCTAAAGAGCTACACTCAAAATAAGGCTAAGTTTGGGCAATCTATTTGACCCAGGTGGGGGAAGAGAATGTAGAATATTACAGCCGAGTTTGATCCGTCCTCACTTGACATCCACACATATATACTTTCAAAGAAGAGATCACCGGATTGAGATCAGGATTTGAAGCCTCGTATCGTTATTCCTGTGCTTAATCCAGATGCATTGAGCCCAGTTGTACCATTTTCAGCACTGCTTAAGCTTTATCAACTTATTCTGCACAAAGCAGGAACTGAACCTAGGACCACCTTGGTTTGTATGACTCAATATCGTCAAAGTGGTGCATTTACATATTGACTTATCACAGCCCTGCAAGAGCCTATTTTTAATCAACTCATGATGGCTGCTACTGTTAGAGGGAACCAGAAAAACACTCCAGATATTTGATTCTGGGTTCTGCATAAAGACCGTACCAATTGAATGGAGTCATCCTGGCTTCTGTGAGCATTAGTGATTTAAGCCTGGTTGTAAATGTAGTAAAGAAAAGATTAGGAAAATAAAGTATACTGGTGCAAATAATTGGTCTTGGTTTCTTAGCATTTCTGTCTCTACTTACAGTATATTAATTAATGAAATGCCTCATGTGCGCTTGAATTGTATTCCAATGATGGCAAATCCCAATAATTCATCTCCCTCTCTCTCATGGGAAAAAAGGACATCAGTAGGGTACATCTCAATTTGTGCCTAAAGATGTTTGAGCAGTCTTGAAAACAAAATCTGTTGTTTTTCTTAGTTAGTATTATGTGATGATTTGCATTCATGCATGAATGGTTTGAGTTCCACGATTTGACGAACAAGCTTTTATCTTTATAATTCTATCCTGCTCATCAACTGTTTTTTGCTTCGACAGGAAAATATCCCTATTTCTGAACTGAATTACATCATCGTTTAACTGGAGATTTATTTACAGGCAAACATAGTTTCTCAGCAACATACCCTTTATTGCCCTACAATGTTCAAAGAATATGTGCATTTATAAAATCTATGTCAATATTTCTTAGCAGAGCTGGGTGTACACTGACAAATATAGGAGTACATTGTTCTGTGTCCTGCAGTTCGACTAACATAATTACTGCAGCAGTTTCTGAAAAATCACTACAATAGAAAACTTAAAAAATTCATAAGATTAAAATACTCCAGGGAAGACTCACAAAATAAAAGTGTTGCAGTATGCTAGATTTAGAGTCCATTATACTAGTATCATTCTGGAGCATTACAGCACTCTAAAAATAAATGTGGAAATGTGTTAACGGTTACAACCATCCCAATATGCAGGAGAACCATTTATGATTTACAGGTGACAAAGTCAAGTATTTAAACGCAAGTAAACTTAAACTTTTTGACCTTGCCTTCTTTAGTAGTTGGTAGGCACACTACACGTGGATCACACTTATGTATAATCCCGTCTCACCTAAAGTGATCAAATTTGCCCCTTCCCAGCACCTTGCAATCTCAACCAACTGACACAAGATATGCTCTATTGATAAAATATTTAGATTGATTCCCCAACAGGACGTTCCTGATAAACAGCAGCACCTGCAGTCTCTGATTTCTGAATAGCACTCTCTGTGAGCATGCTTATTGGGAGCACCCGATTGGGGAATCAGGCCTATTCGATCAGGATGAATATGGTTGTAGAAGTTACAAAAGCAAAATACTGCGGATGCTAGAAATCTGAAATAAAAACAGAAAATGCTCAGCAGATCAGGCAGCATCTGTGGAGAGAGAAACAGAGTTAATGGCCTCGATTTTCTGGCCGCCGTTGGGCGGCTTTTCATGCAGCCGGGGTCCGAAAATCGGCGAAAAAGCGGGTCGGGACTCCCCCCGCCTGATTCCCTGCCCCGTCCGACTGCCGTTTCCGTGCGCCCCGCTTCAGTCCCGGCCGCCGCTGGCGGGACTGGTCGTCGGAGCACTAACAAGCAATTATCTGCTTGTTGAAGCGGATTTTCCCGTGCCGTTGCGACTTTGGGGCTTTCCCCACCTGAAACCCGCCTGCGGGGAACCCCGCTGCTGAGAGCTGGCGTGAAAACAGCTGGCTTGCTTGCTTGCAGCAGCAGGTCGCTGAGGGCTGAAGATATTTAAAGAGGCAGCATTTGCAGGCTGCAGGACCTTGTTGATCAAGGCTTGGGGGAACTTTTTGAAGCCTTAGGAGCAGCTGCAGAAAGTTGGAGCCTCACACACTTCTCCAGTGTGAGCTCCTGGGAAGCCCCTCTCGCCACCCTAACTCAGCGCCACCTCAACAGAGGCATCTGCCAGAAGCATGGGAGGCCTTTGGGACGTTCCCTTCCTGGCATTAGAGGATCTCCAACAGCAGAGGCGGCAGCAGCAGAACCAGGAACAGCAGGATGAGCACCAGGAGCACCAGGCTGCTGCTCACTCACCTGAAGCTGCACAGGCCAGAAGGGGCCAGCGCTTGGAAGTGGCTTGAGAGCACCTTGCTGCGCTTTAGGGGGCCAGTGAGACCCGTTTCTGCACTGGCAGTCCTACTCAGAAGGACTTCCATGAAGATCTGGTTTCTCTGTTCAACAGATGGCCAACGCTCCTCAAGAGATGTCATTCTCTTATGAGCACTCACCATGTTTTCCGTACCCTGGCGAGTTATCTCCTGCATGGAGGTTGCCAACCTTTCCATCGTGATGCGTTCATGCGCCAATGACTCCACAAATGCTCTGCTCATGGTCGCTATGGACTCCTCCATTCGCTCCACACTCGCAGCGACCCTGGAGTCAAAACCTGCCAGAGACTCCTGCATCTGTGCATGGAAATCCATCACCTCTTCTCTTGCGGATGGACCCAGAGGCAGAGGGTCGTCATGCAGCGCAGCTGAGCTGGCAGAGTCCTGCGCCCTCCGACGAGGACTCTCCACTGCTGTCCCTGTCTCCAGAATCTCCTGAGGCTCATTTGTGAGCTGTGAAACACCAGGTGACAACACTACTCTATGTCCCGAAGGTCCCCCCGAGGTGTGAGTGTCTGCGCTGGTGCTGGGTGTGCTTACTTCTGCTGATGCTGCGCCCTCAGAGGTTGGAGCTTCCTCTGAGGAGTCTGGCTGCACAGCCTCTTCCTCCTCCACAGTGAGGATTGGGGCTCTGGATGGTACTGTGGGGGAGTAAAGGAAGGAGATAGAGATGTAATGCCAAGGTTCTTCTGGTGACTCCCAGCGAGTTGGCATCTGCTGACACCTGCATCCATGCAGCATTGGTCTCAGTGGGAGGCCTCTTCCTCCCTGACCTAGGGAAGAGGACCTCCCTGTGGGCCCTAACCCCATCCAATAATGCCTGCAGTGAAGCCTCGTCGAATTTGAAGGCAGCTCGGCCTCTGCCGCTGGCAGCAGCTGGTGCAGTCTCCTCTGCCATTGTGCAAGAGTGGTTGAGAAGCCTGCAGAGGTGAAGAAGCTTGCTGGACACTTTGAAAGCACCACGAATGACGACATCATAGTGTGGGGATTTCTGACTCGAATTGGACAATTAGCAAGGCTTCCCACATGCTGGGAATTAATTGGCCACTTGAGGGAAAATTGCGTGGAGCTGGCTGACACTTTTTTATGTGTGTCAGAAACCCCACATTCGGGGAAATCCGACCATTCCCCACACAAGCCGAAAATCGGGGCCAATGTGTCAGGTCGATGATCTTTCGTCAAAATTGGAAAAAGTTAAAGATGTTACACGTTTTAAGCAAGTACAGAGGCATGGAAAGGGGGGAGGGGAGGAAAGAACAAAAGGGAAGGTCTGTGATAGGGTGGAAGGCAGGAGTGATTAAATGACAAAAAGGATGATGGTGCATAGCAAAAGGGATTGGTAATGGGACAAGTAAAGGAACAAAAGATGGGTCTAGAGGATGCGTAAATGACAAAAGCAGAATCATTACCAGCAACCGCAAGCCGAAAAAATGGGAGCGTGGTGGTTATGATCTGAAATTGTTGAATTCAATGTTGAGTCCAGGAGGCTGTAAAGTGCCTAATTGAAAGATGAGGTGCTGTTCCTTGAGTTTCATTAGAATAGTGTAGGAGGTTGAGGACAGAAGGGTCAGAGTGGGAGTGGGGCGGAGCAACACAATTTGCCTTTAACAAATCTGTGCCGATTTTTATTTATTAACCCATACTTTGCCAAGTGCCAATAATTTTGTCCCAGATTGTTTCTAAACATTTCCCCAGCACCGACGTTAGGCTGACTGACCTGTAACTGTTAGATTTATCCCTCTCCCTTTTTTTGAACAGGGATGTAACATTTGCAATCCTACAGTCCTCTGGCACCATCTTCATATCCAAGGAGGATTGGAAGGTTGTAGTCAGAGCCTCCGCAATTTCAACCCTTACTTCCTTCGGTAACCTAGGATGTATCCTATCCGGACCAGGTGACTTTTCTACTTTGAGGACTGACAAGCTTTTAAGTACCTCCTCTATCTATTTTTATCTTATCCAATATCGCTACCTCCTCTTTTACTGCTACATTGGAAGCATCCTCTTCTCTAATGAAGACAGATGCAAAGTACTCATTTAGTACCTCAGCCATGCCTTCTGCCTCTACAAGATGATCTTTTTTAGTCCTTTATTGCTCCACCCTTCCTTTGACTACCCTTTTACTATTTATATGTTTATAAAAGACTTTTGGGTTCCCTTTTATGTTAGCTAATCTAGTCTCAATCTCTCTTTGTCCCTCATTCCTTTTTTTAGATCTTGTCTGTACTTTTTATAATAAAAGCATTTTGTGCATTTAGTTAATGCATGATTAGGTGGTTTAATCTGTTTTTATTTCAACCCCGAGAAAGACTCACATGTAGCTATAGCTCTTTTGTATGGCTTTTCTCACCAGTGAAATAAAATGTAGATTTTGGAGATAAACTGAAAACGGTTCCCAAGTAATTCTTGGTTCTGAGATTTCAGAAGCATTGCACCAAACGGCAGTGGTTTGTGTCCCCTTTGCCCTAAATAGCTGAATTACACAAATCTGGTAATTCTTTAGTAAGCTTAACTGCCACATAATGGCCCTGTAATTTGCGGTCAGCGGCGAAGCAAAGGTGTTCGCCGCTGGCCCCGAAGTAACCTTCGCACAAAGATCTTGCGACCTCTGTGGCGAGAATTTCAGGTTTTCTGATGTGTAGTTGAAAGCAACAGAAGTTAATGGGGGTACCCTAACTCAAGCTGCTGTGATGTCAACAAGCTGTCTAAGCAGCCAATCAAAACGCAGAATTCTCAGACAGCGAACCACAAAGTGGGTAAGCTCCTTAAATTCTAACTTTTTAAAAATGTTAGAGAGCAAAAGAAAGATTGGGGTGCTCACATGGGGAAAAGGCAAACCTCAAATAAAGACAAACAAACTTAATTTTAAAATTTTGTTTTTAAAAGTTTCTTAAAAATTTAAATGATTAAAATGTATACATTTGACACTGCACAAAATGTAAAGTTGTTTTTCAGGGCCATAACCTTTGTTTATCAGTCAAAACGCTGTTAAAACCCCAGTTACACCTAATCCAAAAGGGTGAAACTTTTAGTGGGGTATTTAACAGTGTAGGTACCACGGAAGAGCCAAAGTGTGTGTGTGTGTGTGACAGTGTGACAGCGCAGCCTGTGGAGGAGCAGTGAACAGACCGCAACTTCAGGATTTCTGGATTAGGCTGCGCATGCGCTAAATCCTGAAGTTGCCGTCAGTTTCAAAGGCGAAATGATGGCAATCACTGCCAGTTCGCCATCATCAGGACCGCAAATTCTGGGCCAATAAAATGATATCACACAGCAATGGAAAATGTCAAAGCTGCCAAGCTCATGATCTGAAGAACCAGCTTGGAATAGATAAGAGTTCAGAATGACCTTGAAGAAGGAGTTTCATTGAACTACTTTGTCACTGTGAAGTCTTCTGTATGCACCATGTGTTTATGAGCTAGCTTTGGAGCACTAAGCATCGGTATGTATTTGGAGTATTAAAATGCTGCATGTATAGACACAAGATTACATTTCTTTTATATTGGCACTATCAGGGTAGTTGTAATGCCAATGTGAATGTCTATACGTGCTTTACGAAAAACAAAAAATTCTGGAATCACAGGTCAGTCAGCATCTGTCGAGAGAACAGACAATCAGCATTTCAGCCTTTTACCCTCCAAGAGAAAAATAAGAGAAAAACAAGCACATAGAATCAGAAAAATGAGGAGAGAAAAAAATCAAAAAAGCAGCAAAGAACTATCAGTATAATGATTCAAAAGCAAAATACTGCAGAAGCTGAAAATCTGTAATAAAAACAGAAAATGCTGGAAATACTCAGTAGGTCAGGCAGCATGAGTGGAGAGAGAGAAAGAGAGTTAATGTTTCATGTCGATGAGCCTTCGTCAGACCTGCAGTTCTGACAAAAGGCCATCAACCTGAAACGTAACTGTTTCTCTCTTCACAGATGCTGCCTGACCTGCTGAGTATTTCCAGCATTTTCTGTTTTTATATCAGCATAATGATTGTTGGACGATAACAGATTATCTTATTTAAGTATTGGAAAAAAAGCATTAAAGAAACGAGGGACATGTGAATAGCTACGGCAAGAAAATAGGATATATGGAAATACAGAAAATTTGAGGATTAAGTTTGAAATCAAAACAGAAGATGATGGTAAAGTACAGTGGGTCCATTAGCTAGAAATTACTGGTCCAGGGGGAGGGTGCTCCCTTGAAACCTTTCCCACTAAATTCCTGACTGCGCAACTTCCCGCCTTCCCAGAACCATGATAGGGTTTCCCTTGTCCTCACCAGCCTCAACATTCAACGGATCATCCTCCGCCATTTCCGCCACCTCCAGCAAGATTCCCCATCCCTCCCCTTTCAGCGTTCCGAAGGGACTGTTCCCTCTACAACACCCTGGTCCACTCGTCAATCACCCCCAACACCTTCCCGTGCAAGTGTAGGAGATGCAACACCTGCCCTTTTACCTCCTCCCTTCTCGCCGTTCAGGGCTGCAAACACTCCTTCCAGGTGAAACAGCGATTTACTTATTGTACTTTCAATTTAGTTAACTGTATTCGCTGCTCACGATGCAGTTTCCTCTACATTGGGGAGACCAAATGCAAATTGGGTGATTGCTTTGCGGAACACCTCCATTCAGTCTGCAAAAGTGACCTTGAGCTTCTGGCCGCCTGTCATTTTATAGTCTTTAGTCCGGGGGGTGGGGGTGTGGGGAGTAGATCATTTCTTTTGCAGATGTGATCCAGAGACCTGAATGGTAAATTGATTCCCATGTGCCAGGGTTCGGGACATCACAGAATAAATACAAAAAGTTCTGGAATGGAAGGGAAAGCAGACAGTGGTCATGGTTCATGTGGGAACCAATGGCATAGATAGGAGTAGGTTCAAGGTTCTGCAAAGGGACTTCAATTAATTCAATTCCAGATTAAGGGGCAGAATTTCCTCAGATTACTCCCAGTGTTAAGTGCTGGGCCAGACAAAAAGAGAAAGATTAGGATTATTAACATGTGGCTGAAAGGATGTTCCAGAAGGGAGGGTTATAGGTTCCTGGACACTTGGACCACTTTTGGGGACAGGGAAGACTGTAGACAGGATGGTCTTTATTTAAAGTGGAAAGGAACCCAATTCCTTACGGAAAGGGTAAATAGGGCAGTGGGGAAGGATTGAAACTAGTTAGGGGGTGGGAGGGAAGAATTTGGATTAAACTAGTTAATGTGTGGGAGGGGAAAATTCACACCAAGTCAAAAAGTGAGAGAAAAAGATGAGCAGGGTGGGGACAGTTACCTAAATAATAATTCTGTGCACAAATGTTAATTTCAAGTCAGCCATCACACTGTTATTGAATTCTCAATTCCTGGTCTGGTTGAGTTAGTTGATCTCAGCCAGGGCAACAGTATGAGTACTAAAATCAGCTAGGGTATCCCCTCTAATTGCATCAGTGAGCCTGCTGGAAAAGTGTATGATTATGGATGTTGGGCTCCACACTTTGGTGCTCTTTGTAGTCAAATAACTGCTGACACTCATTGCCCTGGCTCACACTGGACAAGGTATCAAAAGGCTGCCACCATCTTTGGAAATGTTTTCTAGCAAAGAGTCAGCAATAGCTTCAAGTAGTGTGGGAGGAGAAAACTGGTGAAAATATATTATCACTGTATAAGACCTCTAAAGCAAACTTCAAAAGTTATTCCATAAATTAGTTGAAAACTAAAGGAGAAAGGAGATTGTGGAACTCTGATCTCAAAAAGTATCTGAAAGCTCATCCTACAAGGTCCAAGAACCAATCAAAAAGGAAAGACAAAGTAATACTCCAATTTGGGTGCAACGATGCATAGCAGAGGAAATATAGGAGGGAAAACCAAGTTAAATAATATCCCCATATAGAAGCTATTCTCAACATTAATTCCACTGTGCTCATGATAAGTTTCAACTTCCTTTTAACTTTACTTGTATAACAGGCCAAACTATAGGGATAAAAGAATGAAGTACTGGTACTGACATAAATAATTTTATCATTTCCTATTTCGATAAAGCTCGACAGTTATTTACACTATGCACAGTCCTTTAAAAATGGTTTGCTCCTTACCTGAACAAGTCATCAGCAAGAATATCTTCCTTAGCTTGCTGGCTTTGATCCTGGGTCAAACAAAGTATGGAATACATTACTCTGGAGCTTGCATGTAATTAAAAACACACTCGCACTGAGGAAATATTTAGTGTAAGTTTAACAAAATCTCTTTAGCCAGGGTTTTCTGCCTCATACATAAGAAATAGGAGCAGGAGTAGGCCATACGGCCCCTCGAGCCTGCTCCACCATTCAATAAGATCATATCTGATCATCGACCTCAACTCCACTTTCCCGCTTGATCCCCATATCCCTTGATTCCAAAAATCTATCTATCTCAGTCTTGAATATACTCAAAGACTCAATATCCACAGCCCTCTGGGGCAGAAAATTCCAAAGATTCACAACCCTCTGAGTGAAGAAATTCCTCCTCATCTCGGTATTAAATGGCCTACCCCTTATCCTGAGACTATGCCCCCTGATACCTGGGATGGCAGGAATGATGTATGAGGAGAGATTGGGCAGATTAGGCTTATATTCGCTAGAGTATAGAAGAATGAGAGGGGATCTCATTGAAACTTATAAAATTCTAACAGCACTAGACAGACTAGATGCAGGAAGGATGTTCCCGATGGCGGGGGAGTCCAGAACCAGGGGTCACAGTCTAAGGATAAGGGGTAAGCCATTTAGGACTGAGGTGAGGAGGAATTTCTTCACCCAGAGAGTAGTGAACCTGTGGAATTCTCTGCCACACAGGGCAGTTGAGGCCAATTCATTAAATATATTCAAGAAGGAGTTGGATATATTTCTTGAGGCTAAAGGGATCAAGGGGTATGGGGAGAAAGCAGGGACAGGGTACTGAATTTGGATGATCAGCCATGATCTCATTAACTAGTGGAGCGGGCTCGAGGGGCCGAATGGCCTACTCCTGTTCCTATCTTCTATGTTTCTAGTTCTAGGCACTCCAGCCAGGGGAAACAACCTCTCAGCATCTACCCTGTCAATCCCCTTCAGAATCTTGTATGTTTCAATGAGATCACCTCTCATTCTTCTAAATGAGAATATAGGCCCATTCCACACAATCTCTCATCATAGGACAGCCCTCTCATCCCAGGAATCAATCTAGTGAACCTTTGTTGCACCGCCTCTAGGGCAAGTATATTCTTCCTTAGATAAGGAAACCAAAACTGTGCACAGTACTCCAGGTGTGGTCTCACCAAGGCCCTGTACAATTGTAGCAAGACTTCCTTACTCTTATACTCCAACCCCCTTGCAATAAAGGCCAACATGCCATTTGCCTTCCTTATTGCTTGCTGTACCTGCATGCTAACTTTCTGTGTTTCTTGCACGAGGACACCAAAATCTCTCAGAATACTAACATTTAAAAGTTTCTCACCATTTAAAAAGTATTCTGTTTTTCTATTCTTCCTACCAACGTGGATAACCTCACATTTCCTTACATTATACTCCATCTACCACCTTATTGCCCACTCACTTAGTCTATCTATAGCCCTTTGCAGACTCTGTGTTCTCCTCACAGCTTACTGTCCAACCTAGCTTTGTATTGTCAGCAAACTTGGATACATTACACTTGGTCCCTTCATCTCGGTCATTAATATAGATTGTAAATAGCTGAGGCTCCAACACTGATCCTTGTGGCACCCCACCAGTTACAGCCTGCCAACATGAAAAAGACCCGTTCATCCCTACTCCCCATTTTCTGTCTGTTAACCAATCCTCTATCCATGCTACTATATTAGCCCCAACCCTGAGCCCTTATCTTGTGTAATAATCTTTTATATGGCACCTTACTGAATGCCTTTCGGAAATCCAAATATACATCATCCACTGGTTCCCCTTTATCTACCCTGCTAGTTACATGCTCAAAAAACTCTAATAAATTTGTCAAACACGATTTCCCTTTCATAAAACCATGTTGACTCTGCCTAATCATGTTATGATTTTCTAAGTGCCCTGATACCACTTCCGTAACAATGGATTCCAGCATTTTCCTGACGACTGATGTCAGGCTAACTGGCCTCTGGTTCCCTGTTTCTCTCTCCCTCCTTTCTTGAATAGCGGTTTTACATTTGTGACCTTCCAATCCACTGGGACCGTTCTAGAATCTAGGGAATTTTAGAAGATCAAAACCAATGCATCCACTATCTGTGCAGCCACCTCTTTTAGAACCCTACAATGTAAGCTGTCAGGGCCAGAGGATTTGTCGGCTTTTAGTCCCATTAGTTTCTCTAGTACTTTTTCTCTACTTATATTAATTACGTTAAGTTCCTCACCTTCATTAGACCCTTGGTTCCCCACCATTTTGGGGGAACCAGCCGTGGATTTTTCACGCATTCAAAATGAATGAAAAAAGAATTGCAGGCTGGTGAGCAAAGAAGCAGAAAACCCAGGCCTAGATTTCTAATCCATGTCATACCTCCACTTCTTGTCTTAACCACTCTTCCATTTCAGAGCTCTTTTTGGTTTGATAAGCCTTCAGATCTGTGCCCCCAATAATTTTAGGAAATTCTTCTGCTCCAGGATACAAAACCTACCACAATGACAAGTTTTAACAAATGTTAGCTAAAACAGCACTTTTAACTAATCAATACACAACTGTGCAAACCTACATTAAAAAAATCAATTAGAAGATGCTGAATGAAAGCACATTCCCATACAGACAGCACAGTAAGGTATTCTCCTGTATAATTTCCATTTAGGCAGGTCACAAGTACACCAGCTACCTTTAAGCACAAAACATTTTCTTGAACAGAAGCAGAACTGCTTGGAAGGACATAGGGCCGAATCTTGCTGGAGCGGGGCGTCTCACAGCATGCCGTTAGCTAGACTTTTGTCTGCAGAAAAGCAAGCATCGTAACTTGCTGGAAGTGTGAGCTGATAACAGCGCGGTGAGGACAATGGGGCATCTGGGACTTTAGTGAATGGTGGGACAAACGGTTTATCTCCTTAATCAATGAGATTTAATGATTGAGAACAGAACATAACAGTGTTCAGTGTCATTCGAAACTCCTCAGATAATGAAGCAGTCCATGCCCGCATGCAGCAAGATCTGGACGACATTCAGGCTTGCGCTAAGTGGCAAGGAACATTCACGCCACACAAGTGCCAGGCAATGACTATCTCCAACAAGAGAAACGCTAACCACCGCCCCATGACATTCAACGGCATTACCATCGCCGAATCCCCCACCATCAATATCCTGCTTTGGGGGGGGGGGGGGGGGGGTGGTGGGTGGGGGCGGGCGGTCACCATTGACCAGAAACTTAACTGGACCAGCCACATAAATACTGTGGCAACAAGAGCAGGTCAGAGGCTGGGTATTCTGACCTCCTCACTCCCCAAAGCCTTTCCACCATCTACAAGGCACAAGTAAGGAGTGTGATGGAATACTCTCCACTTGCCTGGATGAGTGCAGCTCCAACAACACTCAAGAAACTCGACATCATCCAGGACAAAGCAGCCCGCTTGATTGGCAATCCATCCACCACCTTAAACATTCACTCCCTCCATCACTGGCGTACCATGGCTGCAGTGTGTGCCATCTACAAGATGCACTGCAGCAACTTGCCAAGGCTTCTTTGGCAGCACCTCCCAAACCCGCGACCTCTACTACCTAGAAGGACAAGAGCAGCAGGTGCATGGGAACACCACCACATCCAAGTTCCCCTCCAAGTCACACACCATCCTGACTTGGAAGTATATCGCCGTTCCTTCATCACTGGGTCAAAATCCTGGAAAACTCTCCCTAACAGCACTGTGGGAGTACCTTCACCACACAGACTGCAGCGGTTCAAGAAGGCGGCTCACCACCGCCTTCTCAAGGGCAACTAAGGATGGGCAATAATGCTGGCCTTGCCAGCGACGCCCACATCCCATGAACGAATAAAAAATAAGAAATAGGAGCAGAATTAGGACATTAGGCCCTCCGAGCCTGCTCCGCCATTCCATAAGATCATGGCAGATCTTCCACCTCAACTCTACCTTCCCATGCCATCCCCATATTCCCTTAGTATCCAAAAATCTATCAATAATAATTCATCCTGTGACCATTTGTTTTACCCTGAGTGCCAGTCTGTAAATTACCAAGTTTGTTGAACTTAAAACTCAGAGACTTACCCAAGTGGGATTTGAACTCTCAACCTGTGGAACTCTCACGCACAACCATAACCACTCTGCCATGCTCCCCACATCAAAATAAACTATTTGAAATACTAAGACAAACAAATTTGAAATAATAAAAGAAACAGAGGAATGACTGCAAAGGAGGGTGAATTAGAGTCAAATCAGGTACAGAAAGAAAATTAAAGAGAGAGAGGAAAAAAGAGAGACAAATAAAGCAAGAATTTTCTTTTAAATTTGACATTTTTAAAATCTCCAAGAACAATTTACCACCTGAAGGAATGAGACTCCACAGTTTAAATTGTTCCATTTCTGGGCCAGAGGGGTTGATTGACATTTCATTAACAATTATCAGGTCATTAATGTAATGAAGCAGTCCATGTTCGCATGCAGCAAGACCTGGATGACATTCATGCTTGGGCTTATAAGTGGCAAGTAACATTTGCGCCATACAAGTGCCAGGCAATGACTATCTCCAACAAGAGTCTAACCACCGCCCCATGACATTCAACGGCATTATCATCGCCGAATCCCCCACCATCAACATTCTGATCAGAAACTTAACTGGACCAGCCACATAAATACTGTGGCTACACGAGCGGGTCTGAGGCTGGGTATTCTGCGGTGAGTGTCTCACCTCCTGACTCCCCAAAGCCTTTCCACCATCTACAAGGCACAAGTCAGGAGTGCGATGGAATATTCTCCATTTGCTTGGATGAGTGCCGCTCCAACACTCAGAAGCTTGACATTATCCAGGACAAAGCAGCCCGCTGGATTGGCACCACATCCACCACCTTAAACATTCACTCCCTCCACCACCGGCGTACCGTGGCTGCAGCGTGTACCATCTAGAAGATGCACTGCAGCAACTTGCCAAGGCTTCTTTGACAGCACCTCCCAACCGCATGACCTCTACCACCTAGAAGGACAAGGGCAGCAGGCGCATGGGAACACCATCACCTGCAAGTTTGCCTCCAAGTTACACACCATCCGGACTTGGAAATATATCGTCGTTCCTTCATCGTCGCTGGGTCAAAATCCTGGAACTCACTCCCCAACAGCACAAGGACTGCAGTGGTTGAAGGTGGCGGCTCACCGCCACTTTCTCAAGGGCAATTAGGGATGGGCAATAAATGCTGGCCTTGCCAGCGACACCCATGTCCCAGGACAAATAAAAAAAAGGTACTTACACTGTTAATTAACAGACTTAATTTTCTGTGGAGAGTTTAATGGGGAATTAATGTGCAAATCCAGCGCGTTCTTAAAAATAACAGGGAGGCTAAGGGCGAGATTCAGTTTGTGCGAAGCAAATGGCAGAGTGACGTAAATCGATCAGCAAGTTCTGGAGATTTGAAACTCACAGCGTATCTCAATCCCTGAATTTGCTGGCCGATTTATACATTAAATAATGGCATGCATTGTTAACACGCTGTTATTTTTCCAGCAAGATCCGGCCCATAATGTCATCTTGTGGCAGCCAAGATTTATTTTCATACTACGTGTAGAGAATGATCATGGAAATTGCAATACCAAAAACTATTTACAATTATGTATAATATTAAAGTAGAACATATGAAAATATATTAACCTTTCTAAATTTCTTAAAGTTCTTCAGCTGGCTGTTCTCTGCATCTGAGGCAATCATTTTTCCTTTTCCCGACTGGCAAACAACAAGTGACTTGAACACAGTTAACAGAAGTTTGCTTGGAAGAGCCTCATTATTTTCAGAATCCAAATACTATAAAGCAAAGCAAACATATTATCATAATTATCACAGCAATTGCAGATTCATGGAAGCTCATTTGATCATTGATTCTTTTCATGTGAATGCTGCATTTGAATTCAAAAATAATATTCATAAGGTCATTTGACTTAGGCAGTGTTTTGGTGATACATATGGTAGAACAGATTTAGAAAAATAGTTACGCTACTTTCCAAATATTGGTTGCATAATATAAAGAATGCTGTACATTCATTCTTCCTGTTTAAAAAAAAAAACTTTTGTATTGTTTTGGAAGTATTTTACTGTATTATAATTTACTTGGTGCAAGTCAAAATGATGACATTAGTCATTAAAGCAATTCTACTGCTTCCTAGAAAGCTATGGTTCTTTTCATGAACACTAATTCCCAATGGCCCATGAGGCCCAGAAATTCGGGTCCCAACGCGTGAGTACGGACGGAGTACTCATGCGTGGACCCGATGGAAGTGCCGGAATCTTGCATGCACTACGCATGCGCGGGAAACCGGCACTTCCGATCCTCTGAACCAAGGGGTTCAGAGGTCGAACGCGTGCGCGCGGGAGTCTGCGCGTGCGCGTTGAACTTCCTTTTTTTTTTTAAAACAGGTTTTAACGTGCGGGTAAGTCTGTACATTTTAGAAACGTAAAAAGCAGCCGTAAGGACTTCATTTTCAAAGGTAAGTGGTCAATTATTTAAAATTAAAACATTTTTTCCACAGGTTTTTTACTTTTAAATACTTTAAAGCATGGTAAGTTTATTTTTAGCCCCGTTTTTTTGGAAAATTATTTTCTTCAAAAATTTAAATTTTTGTTTAAAATAGTTATTTAATGTCATTTATAGTTTATTTACAAAGTGTGATGTTTTAAAAAAAATTATTTGAAGGTAAAGTACAGTTTTACAGCCTCAGCATTTATACGTTTTGACAGGTCTATCTGTCAAGACTTATGAATGGAGCATTCCCTGCTCCGATTGGCTACCTGTTGCTCACGTGATCCCAGGGGACACATCGCACTAACTACGCCCCTGGGACACGCCAGCATAGCGCGCCGGCCTCTGGGACAGGCCTCAGAGAGGAATTCCACGCAGGCCAACTGCCGGCGCGCTAAGTAAGTGTAGGTCGGGGCTTGCACCCGCAGGAAGCCCCCGACCCGAATTTCTGGGCCTTTATTTCCAACTGATACTGAATTTACAACTTGTCACAACAGAATTACACTTACCTCAACTCTGGAAATAAAAAGTATATATTTCACAAGATGCTTTTTAGTATCCTGTTTATTGCATTTACTTTGGGGAGAGGGTTCAACATTATGGCCTGAATTTTAATCAGCTGGTGGGTTGGGAACCAGGAAGGGGGGGGCTGGGGTCTCAGAAGCGGTTGGGAAACCCGGGAGCGATCGGTGGGCTGTATGGTTGTGTGGGGGGCGGGGTCAGAAACGATCAGGGGGCTGGTGGAGTTTGGGGGGTGGGGTGAAGAGTCGGGGCCAATTGGAGGGCCAGGGAAGGAGGGAACGATCGGAGAGCAGCTCATCGGAGGGCTGGAGGATCGTGTGGGAGCCGGAGGTGATCATCGGAGGGCCGGCAACAGTCGGAAAACCCGGGAGGCTGGTTAGCTGCAAGTGCAGAGGTGGGAGGGAGGGATTGCGTGGACATGGCAGCCTAATTATAATATTTAAATGGAAGACCAACCTCCTGACAGCGGATTGGCTGCCCACCCCCCTGTGCCACCTCTGTTAAAACCGGAAGTGGGCAGGTTGGGAGGTGGGTTCTGGTCGGGATTCAGACCCAACCATCTTCAGCGGTTTCATCAATGACCTTCCCTCCATCATAAGGTCAGAAGTGGGGATGTTCGCTGGTGATTGCACACTGTTCAGCACCATTCGAGACTCGTCAGATACTGGCGCAGTCCGTGTCCATATGCAGCAAGACCTGGACAACATTCAGACTTGGGCTGACAAGTGGCAAGTAACATTCGCACCACACAAGTGCCAGGCAATGACCATCTCCAACAAGCGAGACTCTAACCATCTCCCCTTGACATTCAATGGCATTACCATTGCTGAATCCCCCACTATCAACATCCTGGGGGTTACCATTGATCAGAAACTGAACTGGACCAGCCATATAAATACTGTGGCTACAAGAGCAGGCCCGAGGCTGGGAATTCTGCGGCGAGTGTCTCACCTCCTGACTCCCCAAAGCCTTTCCACCATCTACAAGGCACAAGTCAGGAGTGTGATGGAATACTCTCCACTTGCCTGGATGAGTGCAGCTCCAACAACACTCAAGAGCTCGACACCATTCAGGATAAAGCAGCCCGCTTGATTGGCACTCCATCCACCTTCAACATTCACTCCCTCCACCACCAGCGCACTGTGGCTGCAGTGTGTACCATCTACAAGATGCACTGCAGCAACTCGCCAAAGCTCCTTCAACAGCACCTTCCAAACCCGCGACCTCTACCACTTAGAAGGACAAGGGCAGCAGACGCATGGGAACATCACCACCTACAAGTTCCCCTCCAAGCCACACACCATCCTGACTTGGACCTGTATCGCCGTTCCTTCACTGTCGCTGGGCCAAAATCCTGGAATTCCCTTCCTAACAGCATTGTGGGTGTACCTACACGATATGGACTGCAGCGGTTCAAGAAGGCGGCTCACCACCATCTTCTCGAGGGCAATTAGGGATGGGCACTAAATGCAGGCCTAGCCAGCCAGCGACGCCCACATCCCATCAATGAATAAAAAAAAACTTCCCACCTGACCCCAACCCACCCTTTTTGGGGGTTAAAATTCCTCCCTATATGTTTAGAGTTGTATTTCTTTATTTATGCTCACAATTTTAAGTATTATAAATATCTAACAGAGTGTATTTTTGTACTGTATCTTACTGAATGAACAATTTAACCCAAAGGACGCTGATCACCAGATAGGGCTCATGGGATTGGGGGTAATATATTAGCTTGGATTACAGACTGGTTAATGGACAGAAAACAGAGTAGGAATAAACGGTTCATTTTTGGGATGGCAGGGTGTAACTAGTGGAGTGCCGCAAGGATCAGTGCTTGGGCCTCAGCTATTTACAATCTATATCAATGACTTGGATATATTACACTCGGTCCCCTCATCTAAGTTTGCTGGCGATACAAAGCTAGGTGGGAAAGCAAGTTGTGAGGAGGACGCAAAGAGCTGCAAAGGGATGTAGGCTGGTTAAGTGATTGGCCAAGAAGGTGGTGGATGGTGTATAATGTGGGGAAATGTGAAATTATCCACTTTGGTAGGAAGAGTGGAAAAGGAAAACTTTTTAAAAAAAAAGGGGAGAGACTAGTAAATGTTGGTATGCAGAGGGATTTGGGGTCCTTGTACAAGAATCACAGAAAATTAACAAGCAGGTACAGCAAGCAATTAGGAAGGCAAATGGTATGTTAGCCTTTATTGTAAGGGTGTTGGAGTAAGGAAGTCTTGTAAAGGGCTTTGGTAAGACCACACCTGGAGTAATGTGTACAGTTTTGGTCACCTTACCCAAGGAAGGATATACTTGCCTTGGAAAGGGTGCAATTAAGGTTCACTAGATTGATTCCTGGGATGAGAGGGCTGTCCTATGAGGAGAGACTGAGTAGAATGGGCCTATATTCTGTGGAGTTTAGAAGAATGAGAGGGGATCTCATTGAAACGTATAAAATTCTTGGAGGGCTTGACAGGGTAAATGCTGTTTCCCCTGGCTGGAGAGTCTAGAACAAGGGGTCATAGTCTCAGGATAAAGGGTCGGGTTAGTTAGGACTGAGATGAGGAGAAATTTTTTCACTCAAGCATTTGTGAATCTTTGGAGTTCTCCACCCCAGAGGTCTGTGGATGCTCAATCGATACGTTTAATCAAGACTGAGATTGATAGATTTTGGGGCACTAAGGGAATCAAGGGATATGGGGATAGGGCGGGAAAGTGGAGTTGCTGCAGAAGTTCAGCCATGATCTTAATGAATAGCAGAGCAGGCTCAAGGGACCACCTGGCCTACTCCTGCTCCTATTTCTTATGTTCTTATACCTTTAGCACACACCATACAAGTTCATTATTCACATCATGAAAGAGCGCAATATTAATAGGCCTGAATTTCTGATTGGAGGCTTCCTGAGGGCAGATGCATCCGATCGGAAACAATCTACGCACTTGCCTGCTGGCTCTGTAGGTCCCGAGACTTGCGATTCTGGGTCTCTGCTCTACGAAATGCGCAGAGGCCCAGGTATCCCAGGGGTGCATGCGGTTCACAAGCACCCCTGGGATCACGTGGGCCATGGGGAACCAGTCAAAGAAGGGAATCCCCCTTCACACTTTTGACAGGTCTCTACGCACGGATCTGTCAAAAGTTTGAATGGGAATCACTTAAAAAAGTTAAACATTAAATAAAATGTTTTTAAATCACATTTAAAATTAATTAAAATTACACTAAATTAAATATTTTAAACAAAAATTTATTTTTTGAAAAAAGTTAATGTTTTTTTACAGGGTTAAAAATAAACTTACCTTTTTTTTTAAAAAAGTATTTTAAATTTATAAATGAGTGAAAACTGTTTATTTTTTTAAACTCTTAGGGGGAAAAATTCGGTTGGTTTGTGCCTCCCGTTAGCGCCTTAAGAGGGAGCTAATGTGACGCAAAGCAACTAGCGCCCGGGTGCAACGATGTTTGCGCCGCTCGCGAAATTGACCAGACATTTTGCAACGGCGCTAAACACTACCGCCACGATCTCCTGCACCTGCAGATCGTGACGTCAGTCGAGCATGTTACGCCCCGGACCGGGTATTGACGGGCGCCCCCCCGCCTTACCGCTAGCAGCGACAGGTTGAGGGGAGCGTTTTGCAGTCAGGAAGGGACTGGGGGAGCGCTATTTAAAGGCGACCGCTTCCTGCCTTTTTTTTCGGCGACATTTTTGTACCATGCATTCTGAGTGAGAGAGAGAGACTTCTGGAGAGATTCAGCGCTGTGTTGAGGAGTTTTGGTTACTGAGCAACACTTTGCAGGTTCATTTTGATTTGATCTTCCTTGCATCAATTTAGAAGAAACTATGGGGGCTGCACTCTGAGCTCTTTCCCTGGGCCTCTCCATTGTTCTTTCCAGCAGATTTGATGTACAGGTCTCTCCAGGCCGGGATTCAAGGCTGCAATGAGCAAGGTGTGGATGAAGAGCAAGATCGACCCTCCCCTTTAAGAACTGGCCAGCGCCAGTGTGTCTGTGTTCCATTGCTGACTGAAATCACATGAGCTTCGCCAGCGCACTGAGATAGCGCCTCGCTCGCGCTCCTCGGCATTAGCGCCTTAAGAGAGGTGTGTAGCGCCTGATTAAGCGCTCCAATCACCTCCAGGAGCGATAGAGGCCAAGTTTGCAGTCGGAGGCAATAATTAGCGTCAGGCGCTAAACTTTGCGCCTAACCGATAATTGCGCCCCAAATGGGGCAATACCGAATTTCTCCCCCACATGCTATTATCAGGCGTAAGATTTTTTAAAGGTTTTCAGCGGGCGGAAGTTGTGCAGAAAGCGGAACTCCCTGCCCGCGGAGGCCCTTTTCCCAGGCAGGCGGATGATCTGTCAAGAGGATTCTTCACAGATCGCAAGTGCCGGGTTTTAGCGCATATGCTCCGCATGCCTGAAACCAGCACTTGCGAGGCCCCTACGGGTGCATACGCACCTCGTACACACCCGTGGGGGTTGGACAATCCGGCCCAATATTTTTCTTTTATTTCCATATTGTTATTCTGCTGCACATATGGTTCCTTTCTGAATGAAAATAGACCATTTTCTTTAAAAAATGTAAATGTATTTCAGAAAAAAAGCAGATTACATTCAAAATTTAGATTAAATCATTTGTATGATTAACTAGTGAAGGTTCAGTTGCTTGGCTCAGGTAGTCTAGGGCCTATAACTTGGAGACTGGGCACCAGTTACTAAGGGCTACGGAGGCGGGATGGCGGCAGGAGAGCTGGTTGCTGGTTTCTGGTTCCACTCCCATCTGCAGCTGCTCTCTGAAAACGATTTTCCGTAGATTGGGCTTGTTAAGCCGGTCCTGCGGGCTTCCCGGCAAATTAACAGGAAGCGGCTCTGATGACATCATTTGATGACGCGTCATCAGCCGGCTTCCTTAACGGGACCACGGCCACATTGATTTTGACAGTTGTGCTGTCAGTGTTCTACAGCATTGAGGTGCTGCAAACACTGCACGTCTGCACCCAGGCTCACGCATGAGTGACAGCACGCAGGGAGATTCTCTTCCCTTCCCATGGGCGGAAGAGACCTCCCCAGGAG
The DNA here is from genome assembly GCF_052327205.1 of Somniosus microcephalus. NCBI lineage: Eukaryota > Metazoa > Chordata > Chondrichthyes > Squaliformes > Somniosidae > Somniosus > Somniosus microcephalus. The sequence goes on along the minus strand of NC_140993.1, from coordinate 86,601,190 downwards.
ATCAATGCAGTCTGGTTGCACATTACACAGGAGGACACAAGCAGCGATGTCGTCAGAGGAGGCCCTGGGGACAGTGGCACAAACCTTTCAATCATCTCAGTAGATCACGAAACACTGCAAAGCCACACTCAAACTCACCCTGCTATGCCTCTCATCGCATCCCATCATTCTGCCTTCCATACCCTACTCCTGCACATTCTTACTCACACCAACTTACCTTGCACCTCCACCCATCCTTCTCTATATCTACTTTATCACTTCCCCATCTGACTAGCCACCCCTCACACTCATCCTCATTCTACTGCAAGCATACCAACTAACAACACACAAGGGTAAGCATTTGAGAGGTTTAGCCAATGTTCATGTGAAGTTTCTGGTAATGTGTTGTCATACAGTAAAATCTATATTTTCAACGCGTCACCTTATTGGACAGATCTGTGCCCACCTTGAGAAGTGTCTTACTGAGTTCTAGTGAATGCCCCCTCCCCCTCCCCCTCCCCACTATAGTGATGAGTGTGAAAGGAATGGCTTGGACATTATAGGGATGCTTTACGGTGCTGGTGTGGGATGGTGTCAACCTGGCGCATCATGTGGCAGCCAGGGTGTACAGTGTCAAGTGAAGTAAATCTGGCCATGGTGATGCCATCGCTGGCCTCCCGGGCAGCAATGTTGTCAGGTGCTGATGCCCTGTGTCCTGTGCAGCATCAGGTGATGGCGGAGAGGTTGGTGTTGTTGTTGGTGTGCCTGGTGATGTTGGTGTTGGGGCTGATCGTGGAAGGATTCAGAGGACCAAGATGTGATTTTTTTCAAGGACACCGATGTTGCTGGAAGTTGAGTCACTGCAGCTGCAGTTGAGATGACAGAAGCGATCCGTCAATGGTGAGAGAGGTTGTTCCAATGAGGTGGCACTGGACATACAGTTGGATCTAAACACTTGCAAGCTAAAGAAATCTTTATATGTCTCACAAATGCAGTAACCAAGTTTCTGAGCTCTGAAACTGAACAGCTGCAACATGGTATCCTTTATACCACTTCTGCAGCTGTCAGGATATCAGATAAGTCAAAACAGACTCAACTCACTACAGGGTGAGTTGGTGTGTTCCCCGAGCAGCGGGTAACCCGTGGGGGAGCACATAAAATTACAAGGTAAGCTCAAAATAGCATTAAATTGGCTGTTAACAAGCCATTTAATGATATAAATTGTCTCCCCCGCTGCAGACAGACCCGACACCTGGGAGACTCACGTAGAGGCGGGTTGACAGCGGGTTTCCTACCTGCTGTCAATCTTTTGCCTCCAAACCCACACTCTGAGCGCCGGCAAAATCCAGCCCTAAGTGATTGCCTTGAGCACATCCTCAGACTGTTGGAGTTTGCTAAATAATGACTCCAGTTTTGTCCTGTGTGCTGTGTTCTGTTTAAAGGCAGATTCTGATAAGTCACAGTACTCTGCTGTTACTGCACTTCCAGCTATGTAAGCCTTTAACCAGTTTCTTACTTGCATAGAATGATGCAGCACTGCAGGTCGACATTCAGCCCATCGTGCCTGCAACAGCTCTTTAATAAAGCAATTCAATTAGTCTCACTCACATGCTCTTTCTCCATAGCCATGCAAATTTTTCCACTTCAAGTATTTATCCAATTCCCTTTTGAAAGTTATTACTGAATCTGCTTCCACCAACCTTTCAGGCAGTACATTCCAAATCATAATGACTCGCTGCATAAAAAATGTTTTCCTCATGTCACCTCTGGTTCTTTTGTCAACTAACTTAAATCTGGTTACTGACCCTTCTCCCTCTGGAAACAGTTTCTTCTTTTTTACTCAATCAAAATCCTTCATAATTTTGAACACCTCTATTAAATCTCCCCTTAACCTTCTCTGCTCTTAGGAGAACAACCCTAGTTTTTTCTAGTCTGTTCATGTAACCGAAGTCCCCCATTCCTGGTACCATTCTAGTAAATCTCCTCTGCACCCTCTCCAAGGCCTTGACACCCCGCCTAAGTATGGTGCCCAGAATTGGACACAATACTCCAGCTGGGGCCTTTATAAAGGTTTAGCATAACTTCCTTGCTTTTGTACTCCATACCTCTGTTTATAAAGCCAAGAATCCACTGTCTTTTTTTTAAATAGCCATCTCAACTTGCCCTGCCACCTTCAAACATTTGTGTCTCTACACCCCCAGGTCTCTCGGTGTGTGCATCCCCTTTAAATAGCAATGAGTATCAATACTGCATTATGTTTCTGGTTGAAGAAGCTATTGATGGCAATAAGTTTTATCAAGAGAAAAATATATATATTTTTTAAATGCAATGTGTTTGTGGAAGATGGTGGTGGGAAAGAGGTCATTGATGGGAGCAACCATATATGTTTGCACCACAGAAAGAGACCATTCAGTCTATGCTGGCTCTTTGATAGTGCCATCTAAACTAATCCCATAATTTAGTTATTTCTCCATATATCTGTATCTTCCTCTGTATTACACGTTTATCCACTTTTCCTTTAAAAGATGCAATGGGCTATGCCTCAACATTTCATGCTGTAACAGCTCTTTGCATAAATATTTTTTCTTAATCTCTGCTCACTCGCTTAGCGACAATTTTAAACTGATTACCACTTGCCACTGACCCCCAAACCAGAGGAAATAGTCTTTTTCTTATTCACCCTCTGAAAACCTTTCATAATTTTAAAAACCTCTATTAAGTCTCATGTTAGCCATCTCTGCTCCAGTGAAAATATTCCCAGTATCTCAATTTTCTCCTCATAATTATAGTTTACCATCTCTGGTATAATCCTGGCAATTTACATTGTACAATGCAAGAACAAGTGGTTAAAAGTGATGCCAAGTCATGGTGAAAAATTGGGTTGGGCAGTGTGGAGAGATTAAAAGTAAATAAAGCAGATGAAAAGTGTGCATTGAGTTATGCATAAAGATAACCAGGGAAAGAATTTCTGATCCAGAGTATTAAGTGACATAGGTGCCTTCTGTGTTTTTGTGGAAATGATTCTTTGATCAGATTTGTCTATGCGGACAATAGGACTGATAATATTACATGATTAGTACAGACTAATCAGCTAGCTGGGAGGAACACTGCAATGTTAGTGCTAGACGAAAAAAAGAATCATTAGATAGAGATGGGAACTAGAGTTTAAAACAGACTATTTAACAATTAAGTGAAATGCAATATTTATCCACATAGACATTGTTCTTCTGTACTGTTTCACGATAGGTGCCCATTCAATGTGACATATTGAATAGTCAACTTCAAAAGTCTCAGACTATTGTCATTTGAAGAACACAGAAAACTTTCCACTCGCTGGCATAGACTGCAGTGTATGTGTTTAACACTAGCATGACACAAAATGCCAAGCAAATCTGCCCTGTTTCAGTTAATTTGGTTTAAAAGAGGCAATAAATAATCCTGAATTCCTTTAGGAGAAAATCCCCATGCACATGATTGACCTCCCAATTGTAGTGGGCATTCTTTCTATTTCAGTGACACTAGAGGACTAAGAACTAAAGTTACACGACCTAGGTAGATCGCATCAGCCTCGTCACTGTTCACCAGCTTTTAGAGGGTACCTCTCAGTCAGAGAAGCACTGTAACCTGGATAGCATCCAAAGTCACCTTTCTGGTAATATATAATAAAAACATATATATTTACAAGAACCTGCAATTTTAATGGGAAAAACATGTTATATTAAATTTTATATAACTAATCACATATTTACCACAACATTTACTTCAGTTGCAATATTCATTTAGATCGGATTATTCTTTTCCTTTAATACTGCCTGGTGGATTAACCAATTCTGGTCAGCCAGGACAAAGATCATTACTGTCATTTAAGGTTGATTGGCCCCTATAAAAGTGATCTTATAAAAAGGGCAATTCAGATGTTACTTAACTGGAAGATGCAGAGCCACACAAACAAACCTTACCAAGGCTGACCTAATTAATCATACAGGCTCTTTATGTAAATATTTAATAAGGTTAGATTTTTATGGTGCAAAATACTTACATTACTTGACTCCTTATTGAGAGGTGCAGATAATTTGTGCTTAATTTCAGACTCCTGTTTTACTTGTGATGTCTTAGCATGTTTGGGCACAAAGAAGAAACAGTACACTTACAAGCCATAATTTCCACTTAATTTTTTTTTACCACATCTGCAAGCTTTTCCCTGCTGTGCAAATCTCATTATAAATCTAGGTACCAAAGGTATAGTTATAATCATGCTTGAATTTCTCTACTAACTAGAACACATTTTTAGCTAGGATCAGTTTCTTACCAGGGTTAACAACAGAGCAGGTGCAATGAAGTTTTCAATGATACTACACACACTGCATGCAATACAATTTTTTAAGCATAAAAGTAATCCGTATTTGCATTGCAAAAATAACTAATCTACATGTGGAATCTACATATTTGAATAACAATGTTACGCCTGAAGTTTCATTAACATGTTAAGTAATGCCCCAAAATAATGCCCCCCAAATCCCAAATGCTGGCAAAATACATGCCACAGGTTAAAAAATTCAAATCAGCATATTTTAAAAACAAAATAAATCCCATCCAAATATAGAAATCTTATCATGCTAATGATACAAACACTGGAGTAGAAGCACTGGTCTGCAGTACTGCCCAAAAAAGTCCATAAAAAAATTTAATCGACACACTGAGCTCCCCTGATGACTCAGTTGGTAAAGAGAAAGTGTTGAGAATTTCCTGAGATCGATTTCTGGTCAATGCTGGAATTGGCTCATCTCAACAGGGCTGGCAGTAGGGTCATTACAATTGCTCCCCTGGGTTGGGAAGAGGAAAATTACCCAATGTTCCAACTTCTGGTCACTATTTGGTGACACCTGCTGGATAGTATACATCAGACAAAGACTCACAAAGCCTTCAGGAGAGGAGAGAAAAGTAAAAAAATATATGTATATTTTTTAAATACACAGGGCTACTGATGACCCTCTTTAAATATTTTTTTGGAGGTTGGGTGGCAATTTCTTAAAACATAAAAACAAGAAAGGTGGTTGGACCTAGGAAAACAGTCACTTTGTCTTGGAAAGGACCTGTCTTGTACTTCCTAAGATTATTCTACGTGCACACAGATAAAACCATCATTAAAAAAAAAACTACTCACAGATGCTTTAGTTCCACCTTCTGCTTCAGGCTCATCTTTTTCATTGAAAGACAAAACCTCAGATTCTAACTTTCTCCTTTTACTCACTCCCAACTGTTCATGGCTGGAAAGTGTCATGTCATCGTTCAGATTTTCATCTTCTGGGTCTTTTCTTCTTTTTTGTGTTGTCATTTCACAAACAAACTCCGTTTTCTCTGGGACATTTTTGTTGGTTGTTTCTTCTTCACTTACTCTTCCAGGACTTCCTTTTAAACCCTCAGCAGATGATCCTGTTTTGCGGTTTGCAGAAAAATATTCTGACTGGGTGCTCTGGCTAGTCAACTCGGAGTCTCTCTTTTCCAATGAAGGATCTGTGATATACAGCTGATGACCAGTGGGTAGATTTGGCTCCTCTGTTCTTGCAAATTTAGCCTGGGATGATCCAGTCTCCTCTCTTTCTCTGTTTATATTTTAATATAAATATACAAAAAAGATTTTAATTTTCATATTTTTAATTTAATTATTTTTCCATTTTAAATGCAATTCTGATGAAAGTAAGGATTGAAGTATACAAGAGAATAAAAGTACAATATGGTATTTTTTGAACTTGGGATCGCCAGATGGATTGCAATGGTCTTTTGTGGACCTATATTCCTATTAAATTTCAGCTTATAGGAAATATGTTGAAAAGTGAGACTACCAAACTGAGCATGCTAAAGCAAATAACCAACTTGCTTTTGTTCCTTTATTAGAGTGTGTATCAGCAAATTAAAACAGTTAAAATGGAAATCAAACATAAAAAGGATAAAATGACTGTACTACTAAAGGGAAAAGCACCATTAAAAGTTTCATTAGGTATCCTTTTTAATATTCTAATGTTTCACCTTTTTCTTCCCACTGGCTGAAAGAAGTCATGCAGTAAGAGGGATTGCTTTTGTGAACAAATGTTGTCTTTCTTTTTAACATTCTTGAGTTTTGTTGTTGTGGATGGCTTTTTGTCAACGGTGGCAAACGTTTGACTCTTTTCTTCTTTGTTCTTCAACTTCTGTCTTTCATCTGTTGAAAGTAACAGCCTCCTGCTGGATGTTTCCTTTACTGCAGAAATATCCTGGGATACCATTTTGCTTTCCTCTTCCTTTTCAAGTGTTTCTTTTACCACTTGCGTGCTACTTATGTTCATTCTGTAACAAAATTTGACAGTGTTTGATACAATCTTTAGCAATGGCCAAGTATATTTCTAAATTACTTTACTATCAAAGTGAAACATTTTCCCATCTGTACCTACTCAGTAGAGGCACAAACCTCAATCCCACCCCAAAAAAATTCCAAATGCAAAAAGAAATGCATACATGAAAAACCCCTAATTTTTGTGTTGTTACTGTAGTGTGTCATGCATTGACTACACATTTTGTGCCACTGCATGCTGGCATACTAATGCACTGTGCCAAACTAGTAGGAACATGGACTTATAGCAGTGTATTTGCCAATGCAGCTGAACAAATCTGGAGAAAGTGTGATGGTGGAGGAGTGGAAAAATAATTACATTTGCAAGATAAACTCAGCATTTCCACAACTTACAATGGCCAATTACAAAGGGTTTACCAGCAATTCACTGGACACAGGTTATCCACTTATCAACCATGAGTCTGGTGGAGGATAAGGGCAGGGAGGGAAAAAAGGATAGTAAAGAAAGAAACAGGGGAGGAGGAAAGGAGGGGACTGGGAGTAGGAGGACTGAGGAAGAGGAATTCAGATCAGTGAGACATGAGCATTGAGACATTCATGGGAGAAGAAATACAGCCAGCTGGGGATGGGAAATTCAATCGGGGGAGGGAAGTTACTGTTAAAGGGGAAATAAAACCTGGTAGGTGTAGCCTGAGGGGCAACTTCAGCCAGTGGAAGTTTGGGGGAGGGGGGGGGAAAGAGGGCAATGCAGCAAGGAGGAAGGGTTTAAGATTTGCAACAACAGCTTGTATTTATATAGCACCTTTAACATAGTAAAAGGTCCCAAGGCGCTTCACAGGAGTATTAGAAGACAGAAGATTACACCGAGCCACTTAAGGATAAATTAGGGCAGGTGACCAAAAGCTTGGTCAAAGAGGTAGGTTTTAAGGAGCGCCTTAAAGGAGGAAAGCGAGGTAGCGAGGCAGAGAGGTTTAGGCAGGGAATTCCAGAGATTAGGGCCTAGGTATTAGAAGGCACAGCCACCAATGGTTGAGCGATTATAATCAGGGATGCTCAAGAGGGCAGAATTAGAGGAGCGCAGATATCTCAGGGGTTGTGGAGTTGAAGGAGATTACAGAGATAGGGAGGGGTGAGGCCATGGAAGGATTTGAAAACAAGAATGAGAATTTTGAAATCAAGACCCTGCTTAACCGGGAGCCAATGTAGATCAGCGAGCACAGGGGTGATGGGCGAGTTAGGACACGGGCAGCCGAGTTTTGGATGACCTCAAGTTTACATAGGGTAGAATGTGGGAGGCTAGCCAGGAGTGCGTTAGAATAGTCAAGTCTAGAGGTAACAAAGGTATGGATGAGGATTTCAGCAGTGGATGGGCTGAGGCAAGGGTGGAGACATTTGCAGTGAAAATTTTGCAATTAGTGGTTTTAACGTTACATTAAGTGCAGCCTAACTGTGAATAATTGGTCAAATAATATTGAGCCCCACCTACAGCCGCATTACCTTTGAGATGTTGAGACCACTCACTGTGTTTTTTTTAATATATACAGGAAACTTTTGTTTATCTGGAGGTTAAATGTCCGGAAAGCTCTATCTATTGGCAAAATTCAGGAGTCGGTTCAGATAATTTTTTTTCTTTTCGTTGCTTCTTTTCTCAAGTCCTGGCTCTGCAAGCGTCTCTGTAGCTAAGCAACAGCTTCAGCTAGACGCTGGCAAGCTGCGCCAACTGTTTTGAAGCTGTTGCTAAGCAACAGGGTTTGTTGCTTCACACGGAGCTCTGAGCTCCGTATGGTTTAACATTAGCGCTGGTTTCTACGGCAGTTTTGATCTAACGGCACCAGCTCGGTCCCGTCGGTGCCGGATACCAGAAAGTTTCCTGTAATAGTTGTATGTGTTCAATATAATTTGCATGATGCATTATATAAATAAATTTAAAAAAAATAGAATTTTATTTGTAAAATTTATTTGCGGAGGTGGAAGGTTGTGGTTATATTGGTGAGAGTCTCATCTGCACTGATCCCACGTCTTGGCCCCACGATCTTCACTCCCACTGCTCCATGCTCCTCTGCTGATTCCCCAGATCAACAGGTACACATTAACATCTGAGATCATTACACAACTCCGCTGCACCCAAGGATCAAACTCGGTTGGCTCATGGTTGGCTTTCCACTCCTCCTCAGCCCCTGAATCAACTGGAAAACCTCCACCATTGCCTCAGCTGATATTTTACACGTCAAACTGCTCCTGGATCCAGCCCCTCTTCACTAATGGCTCCAAATCTGGATATTGGTTTTCAGATGCATCTGGCAAAGAGTCTCGCTCACTAGCCATGCATATCAGTAAACTGTAAGTGTGCATCTGCAATTTTCCACGAAAATCAATTGGAGGGAACTTTACTGTGCATTTGTCTACGTTTACCCGACTCGAGAACACTTGATGCTGACACTGGATGACACTATTCCCCAGCAATAACATCTCTCATCTTAATGAGCACAAACATTTAAAATGAAAAACAAATATTTGTTGATATTTTTTAAAACTGTTCAAGAAACCGAAAGCTGTCTTTTCCCGTATTAGTGGGACCAGATTATGAGGATTCTGGCTGGGGGTTGCAACTGCTGGGCGGACAAGGGAGCTGGAGCTTGGGGCAGACGAAGAATCAAGCTAAATTCATGTTAATTTTTGACGCAAAAAGTATGACTCAAAATAGTGATACGGGAAGTAAGGTTAATGTACAGGAAGTGTGTGCTGTAAGATTTTTTAAAATAAATAACTACAACTTGTATTTATATAGTGCTTTTAACGTAGTAAAATGTCGAAGGCACTTCACAGGAGCGTTATCAAACAAAATTTAACACCAAGCCGCATAAGGAGATATTAGGGCAGATGACCAAAAGCTCGGTCAAAGAGGAAGGTTTTAAGGAGACAGGCCGTGAGGTTCAGGGAGGGAATTCCAGAGCTTAGGGACTTGGCAGCTGAAGGCACAGCCACCAATGGCGGAGTGATTAAAATCGGGGATGAGCAGGAGGCTAGAATTGGAGGAGGTTACAGAGATAGGGAGGGATGAGACCATGGAGGGATTTGAAAACAAGGATGAGAATTTTAAAATCGAGGCATTGCTTATAGATACGCATACACAAATGAAGAGATATTCAAAACAAAGCTACTACTTAATATAAAATATAACTGGTAAGATATTTCCTCAGATACCAGTTGTTATGTTCTGAGTACCACAGTCAACCAACAGAAACCTTCCATCCACTCTTCACTTCACAATCACATTGTTCTGGGGGAAACCAGTGGCATGGCATCTTACCCTGCATCAAAGTGCACCGATCATTACCAGTACCGACCAGAGTGGTATTGAAGTCATGCAGCAGGCTTACTCACCCTGACATTCTCTCTGCTGAATAGAGACTACAGGGGTGTTCTCCCCACTGAAGAAGGCTACAGGTAAGTCAAAGGCCACAAAGATGGAAAAACAACAGGATAATTTTTCTGTATTCAAGATAAATATTTTGCTTGACTACTTGATTACAGTTAGTCACTTTTGTACATGTTGATTTGACATTCCTACTCCTTAAATGAACTTGCAGTAAGTCAATAACATTTACAGTGTAGTGAACTCGCTAACAATTCCAATTATCTTTGAATGCCCATAATTACAACCAATAAATAGTTATCTATTTCTACATGATAGTCAAAAATAGTTCTCCCCTCTCCAGTTATTGGAGAACATAAGAAGTAGGAGCAGGAGTAGGCCATACGGCCCCTCGGGCCTGCTCCGCCATTCAATAGGATCATGGCTGATCCGAATCTAGACTCACGTCCACTTCCCTGCCCTCTCCCCGTAACCCCTAATTCCCTTATCTGCTAGGAAACTGTCTATCTCTGTTTTAAATTTACTTAATGTTGCAGCTTCCACAGCTCTCTGGGGTAGAAAATTCCATAGATTCACTACCCTCTGAGTGAAGAAGTTTCTCATCTCAGTTTTGAAAGGGCAGCCCCTTATTCTAAGATTATGCCCCCTAGTTCTAGTCTCACCCATCAGTAGAAACATCCTCACTGCATCCACCCGATCAAGCCCCCTCACAATCTTATATGTTTCGATAAGATCGCCTCTCATTCTTCTGAACTCCAATGAGTAGAGGCCCAACCTACTCAACCTTTCCTCATACGTCAAACCCCTCATCTCCGGAATCAACCGAGTGAACCTTCTCTGAACCGCCTCGAGAGCAAGTATATCTTTTCTTAAATATGGAAACCAAAACCGCACGCAGTATTCCAGGTGTGGCCTCACCAATACCCTGTATAACTGCAGCAAGACTTCCCTGTTTTTATACTCCATCCCCCTTGCAATAAAAGCCAAGATTCCATTGGCCTTCCTGATCACCTGCATACTAACTTTTTGTGTTTCATGCACCAGGACCCCTAGATCCCTTTGTACTGTAGCACTTTGCAGTTTCTCTCCATTTAGATAATAACTTGCTCTTTGATTTTTTCTGCCAAAGTGCATATCCTCACACTTTCCAATATTATATTCCATCTGCCAAATCTCTGCCCACTCACTTAGCCTGTCTATGTCCTTTTGCAGGTTTTTTATGTCCTCCTCACTCACTGCTTTCCCTCCCAGCTTTGTATCGTCGGCAAACTTGGATATGTTGCACTCGGTCCCTTCCTCCAAATCGTTAATATAGATTGTAAAGAGTTGGGGTCCCAGCACTGACCCCTGCG